>NC_086445.1:122041943-122146943 GCF_028390025.1 Pseudophryne corroboree | reverse complement strand
ATGTCTATATTCTACATTTCTTCTTTATCTACACAATTAATAAACAATCACCTGCAGGTCACAATTAATAGAAATGTCTCAGCGTGCAAGAAATAACCAGACTGTTTATAAACAGCTGTTTGTGTCCATGACAAGCTAGACGACACTTGCTCAACAATCTATTCATAGAAAGAGCAGCTGCCACATCCAGGACATGTACTATACTATATGTATAGTGGGAATATCATGCCTGTTCATTACCTACTGTCCCTGGAGACATTCCTGACGTGATATGTAGATAAACGTTCTAATTGCAATTGGATGTATGCCTACATTCTGGATCTGCGATGCCCTCCTCATTAGATTGAACTCTTTGGGGTCTATTTATTAAGAGCCTTCACAATGGTAGAAAAATCAATAGAATATCTTATTTTCAGCTCTTTATCATGAAAAGTTACTAGAGCAGCTGGGTGTTTCTCAACTCCCCAGCCACACTGGCTGGCAGTATTACCCAGGGCAGGGCCGGCTCCAGGCCTACTAGCACCCTGAGCGAGAAAATGTAAAAGCGCCCCCCAACCCCTATGCCTTCGGCGCGCGCTCTTCGGGAAAAGTGGGCGTGGCCTCCTGGGAAAGTGGGTGTGGCCTCGTAACTTCATATTATTAAACTATAAATAAATATTTTTTTTCACACCCCCTCTATGCACACAATTAGCAGCCTTATGCAGAACAGCCACAGTAGTGTTCCTTACACACATGACATGCCCTGCAGCAGTGCCAGCAACACATGACATGCCCCGCAGCAGTGCCAGCAACACATGACATGCCCCGCAGCAGTGCCAGCTACACATGACATGCCCCGCAGCAGTGCCAGCTACACATGACATGCCCCTCAACAGTGCCAGCTACACACAATAGACACCCAGCAGTGCCAGCTACACATGATAGTGTTCACGTTTTAGGGCAGGGTGCTGATCACAAGAAGGGCACATTTTTAAGTAAGGAGGGCAAAATGATGTACATACTGTAATGCTTGGTGCTCCTCCACCCACATGATGAAGCAGGGACAGTGCGCGCCGAAGGCGTGCAGCAAAAATTTAGAAGCGTTGCTTCGTGGGGAAGGTGCATGACCACAGAATAGTGGCAATTCGCATTACACCACATAGTAGTGCAGCTAATACACATTGCACCAGGTAGAACCTCCTATACACTTTGCGCCAGGCAGAGCACGTTAGACACTTTGCGCCAGGCAGAGCACGATAGACACTTTGCGCCAGGCAGAGCACGATAGACACTTTGCGCCAGGCAGCGCACGATAGACACATTGCCTAGCCACAGACGCCTAGTAGATACACTACATGATATGCCCCACAGCAGTGCCAGCTACACGTGACATGCCCCCCAGCAGTGCCAGCTACACGTGACATACCCCCCAGCAGTGCCAGCTACACGTGACATACCCCCCAGCAGTGCCAGATACATAAATGGCCACACAGTGCAGATATGCCCCCAGTGCCAGATACATAAATGCCCCCACAATGCCAGATACATAAATGACCACACAATGCCAGATACATAAGTGCCAGATACATAAATGCCCCCAGTGCCACAAAACATAAATGCCCCCACAGTGCCAGATAAATAAATGCCCGCCGTGCCACAAAACATAAAAGCCCCCACAGTGCAGATATGCCCCCACAGTGCCAGATACATAAATGCCCCCAGTGCCAGAAACATAAATGCCCCCACAGTGCCAGAAACATAAATGCCCCCACAGTGCAGATATGCCCCCACAGTGCCAGAAACATAATGCCCCCACAGTGCCAGAAACATAATGCCCCCACAGTGCAGATATGCCCCCAGTGCCAGAAAAATAATGCCCCCACAGTGCAAATATGCCCCCACAGTGCCAGAAAAATAATGCCCCCACAGTGCAGATATGCCCCCACAGTGCCAGAAAAATAATGCCCCCACAGTGCAGATATGCCCCCACAGTGCCAGAAAAATAATGCCCCCACAGTGCAGATATGCCCCCACAGTGCCAGAAAAATAATGCTCCCACAGTGCCAGAAAAATAATGCCCCCACAGTGCCAGAAAAATAATGCCCCCACTGTGCAGATATGCCCCCACAGTGCCAGAAACATAAATGCCCCCACAGTGCAGATATGCCCCCACAGTGCCAGAAACATAATGCCCCCACAGTGCCAGAAACATAATGCCCCCACAGTGCAGATATGCCCCCACAGTGCCAGAAAAATAATGCCCCCACAGTGCAGATATGCCCCCACAGTGCCAGAAAAATAATGCCCCCACAGTGCCAGAAAAATAATGCCCCCACAGTGCCAGAAAAATAATGCCCCCACAGTGCAGATATGCCCCCACAGTGCCAGAAACATAAATGCCCCCACAGTGCAGATATGCCCCCACAGTGCCAGAAACATAATGCCCCCACAGTGCCAGAAACATAATGCCCCCACAGTGCAGATATGCCCCCACAGTGCCAGAAAAATAATGCCCCCACAGTGCAGATATGCCCCCACAGTGCCAGAAAAATAATGCCCCCACAGTGCAGATATGCCCCCACAGTGCCAGAAAAATAATGCCCCCACAGTGCCAGAAAAATAATGCCCCCACAGTGCAGATATGCCCCCACAGTGCCAGAAACATAAACGGCCCCACACAGTGCCAGACAGATTTTAACTTACCTGTCACTGACACTGCGGTGCTGCTGGGAGCCGGGAATACTGCTGTGGGCGCGGGCGGGTGGGCGGGCCGCGGACGGAGGAACGAAACTGTGTGCGCGCTATGCACGCTGCGCGGCGCCGGCGTCCAACGTCAGACGCCGGCGCCGCACAGCGCGCTGCATAGCGCGCACACAAGCGGCTGGGAGTGGGACACACAGGCTGGCTCCAGGCAGGAATATGGCGGCCGCAGCGTGCGGCGCCCTGTAAGAGTGGCGCCCCGCGCGGCCGCTCTAGTCGAACATGCCTGGAGCCGGCCCTGACCCAGGGGTACTGATAACTCGGGCCTGGGCTTGTTTGAGAGGCCTGATGTAGCCCCATGTCAGCTGCTGACAGGGACTTTGCCCCCTGTTGGGCCAGACTTACTATGTTTTTGATTTGGTCATGCCCCCCAGTACCAGGAGGGCAAACATGAGCTGGCTTGTCAGCTCCCACAGGAGTAATGGAACTATTCTAGATACACACACACAAAAAATAATAGAGCTGTGCGGTGGGCACTTTTCATGTTTTGTGTTTTGGTTTTAGTTCTAATTCCCAGCCCGTGTTTTGGTTTTGGATTGGTTTTGCCAAAACCACCCTTTCGTGTTTTGGTTTTGGAGCTGGATGATTTTTGAAAAAAACATAAAAACGGCTAATATCACAGAATTTGTGGGTAATTTTGATCCTACGGTATTATTAACCTCAATGACATTAATTTCCACTCATTTCCAATCTATTCTGAACACTTCACAATATTGTTTTTAGGCCAAAAGGTTGCACTGAGGTGGCTGTATGACTAAGTTAAGCGACACAAGTGTGTGGCACAACCACCTGGCCCATCTAGGAGTGGCACTGCAGTGCCAGACAGGATGGCAGATTTAAAAAATAGGCCCCAAACAGCATATCATGCAAAGAAGAAACAGAATTGCAATGAGGTTACTGTATGACTAAGCTAAGCGACACAAGTGGGTGGCCCAAACACCTGGCCCATCTAGGAGTTGCACTGCAGTGGCAGACAGGATGGCAGTTATTAAAAAAAAGGCCCCAAACAGCACATGATGTAAAAGAGGTGCAATGAGGTAGCTGTATGACTAAGCTAAGCAACACAAACAACTGGCCCATCTAGGAGTGGCCTGCAGTGTCAGACAGGATGGCACTTTAAAAAACTAGTCCCCAAACAGCACATGATGCAAAGAAGAAAAAGAAGTGCATTGAGGTTGCTGTATGACTAAGCTAAGTGACACAACCACCTGGCCCATCTAGTAGCGGCATGCAGTGGCTGAATGTCGAAAGTGACCCCCAATTTTTCAGTCCACTGACAGCATCTCCTGCACGCCACTGTAATTTTTCAAAAATTCTGCACTTGGTGGACTTATACGGCAGTACCCCTGGACTAATACAGTAGTACCCCTGGACTTATACGGCAGTGTCAGACAGGATGGCGGATTTAAAAAACCATGCCCCAAACAGCACATGATGCAAAGATGAAAAAGAGGTACACCAAGGTTGCTGTATGACTAAGCTAAGCGGCACAAACATCTGGCCCATCTAGGAGTGGCACTGCAGTGGCAGACAGGATGGCACTTTTCAAAAACTAGGCCCCAAACAGCACATCATGCAAAGAAGAAAAAGAGGTGCAATGAGGTAACTGTATGACTAAGCTAAGTGACACAACCAATTGGCCCATCTAGGAGTGGCACTGCAGTGTTAGACAGGAGGGCAGATATAAAAAAAGGCCCCAAACAGCACATTAATTAATTAATTATCATGCAAAGATGAAAAAGAGGTGCAATGAGGTAGCTGTATGACTAAGCTAAGCGACACAAACAATTGGCCCAACTAGGAGTGGCATTGCAATGTCAGACAGGGTGGCACTTAAAAAAAAATAGTACCCAAACAGTACATCATGCCAAGAAGTAAAAGAGGTCAATGAGGTAGCTGTATGACTAAACTAAGTGACACAAGTGTGCGGCATAAACACCTGGTCCATCTAGGGTTGGCACTGCAGTCCCACTGCACTAATGGCGGATACCGGACGCACGTCTAACACCAGCATAGTTGTTATAACCTCAGTAATCCGCTTTGCAACAGGGCATAGTCTCTCTTACAGACGACGACGCAGACAAAGTGCTCTTTGATCAGCAAGATTTTGACACCTTACCTGCTGAATCACCTGTTGACCTTTATCATCAGTTATTTAGACTGAGAAGGAGGGAGGTGGATCTTACCCTACATGGGCAATTTCTGTCCGATTATTACAGAAAAAAGCAAATACCCAGGGGTTTTAGGGTTAACAACATACCCACCATAGGCAGAAATAACCCTGTTTTCTGCAGTCGTTGGTGTGGGGTACTAAATAAGTGCTCCCTTGACCTAATGCTTTTGGTTGTGGAGGAGGTTGGCTCAGAGCTTAAGAAGGTTAAAACGCTGATAGATGATTTCAATGTTAACCATTTAGCCATTATCAGGAATAATAAATCCTGTGATCTCATTGATAAGTTGAGGTCAAGTCGAAACATATAACAAAAAAAATCATAGCATTCAAACGCAATAAATTAGCAGCAGTTACTGTACTTCTGACTATCAAACCCATTCTGTATACAGGTGGCTGATTGGAGACTCGGCACAATCTAGACCGCAAAGGCCATATAGACAGTGCAGACAGTCACAGAGACCACATTACATGGGTGATACTGGGTCCTCTGCCTCGGTCTCTGACACAGACTTTTCTGATTGTCGTCCCCCACAGAGTGGTGTTTTAGGGAAACCCCCTACAGGAGATACATCACAACCCATAAGCCACGCAGCCCGCACCCGAGGAGGGGGCGCTACATGGCGAAAGAGTCGCAAGAAAGGTCAGATCTAGTGTTCAATTTGTCGAGTGAACAACTGGACAAGGCTTCTATGAAATTGCTTTCCAGAGGTCTCTCCTTTGTCCCCACCCACCCTCATAAACCGTTTGACACCGCCATTGACATGTATAAATTTGGACGGAAGTTGAGGCTACGAGAACATTTCCCAATTGACTCTGCCTTAACCATAAACCCTTTTAAGAAGCCATCTAGCTTTGATCCGATCTCCTCAAATACAAGTATAAAAACCTTTGTACGCTTAGTTGAACATGACAATGCCTCATTTAAACCCACTAAACCATTTGACAATTTGTCTAAAGTCGAGAGGGAGGCCCTTGGCATACTCAAACAGAACACCTCTATTGTCATCAGACCCGCAGAGAAGGGTGGTGTGATAGTAGTCCAGGATTGGGCAGATGACAACACTGAGACAGCTGGCTGATGACCACACATACACAAGTCAAAGAACCAATCCTATCCCTATCTTTAAACAATGCGTCGACTGTGTGTTGAACAAGGGCGTCAAAACTGGTCTAATAGACAAGAATACATTTGAATATCTGTCAGTCCCACACCCAGTATGTTCCATCATATACACTTTACCCAAAATTCATAAACAGTACAACAGAGTGATAGTTACATTCAAGACACTTCAGATGTTTTACAAAAACTTTCCAGTCTTCATTATCCCTTGGACAATATATTGCTTGCCACCATGGACGTTGGCTCTCTCTATACTGTCATCCCACATGATCATGGTTTACAAATGCTTGAGACTGCCTTGAATCAAAATCCGCCCGTTGGACCACCCATTTGGATTTCTACTGGAATTAGCTGAACTTGTCTTGAAATATAATCACTTCTCGTATCAAGATACCTACTATGTACAAAGAACCGGTACAGCCATGGGGTCGAACTTGGCACCCTCTTATGCTAATATATACATGACTACTTATGAGCAAACATATATTTATCCAACCTATGGCCCACAGATCATGTTTTACAAATGGTTTATTGACAATGTTTTCCTATTGTGGAAAGGTACCATTGATTCCTTCAATCTGATGGTCTCTGCCCTTAATGCACTGGAACAACCAATTAAATGTATGCATCAAATTGATGGAAGAGAGATTAACTTCCTTGACATTACAATCAAACGGGCTCTGGTGCTAGAGAGGGTGCGTGGCAATAATGGGGGTGTGGTCATAACTTGCTCAGTGTAGTGTGCATTGTAAAAGCCTGGGCACGGGTAAACTGTACCCACCCCACCCGCCTCTCAACATACCTGAACATCCCCATATGCTTCTGGGCCTGATTCAGCGATGGAGGCAGTCGAACTGCACATGTGCCAAAATGGTTTTGCATCAACGGTTCAATGATTTATTCGCAAGGTGTGTGACAGTCAGGGAGCATTTGTGGGAGGTAAGGGGGAAGTAGCAACACAAATGCAGCCATGGCTCCTGCATCATACCTGCAGCAGTAATACTGCGCAACCATTGGTCACACAGAAGGCCAATGTTGGAGTGATGTGGGTCCGATGTTTGTGTCTTTGTACAAATCCCAGTGGCTAGGACATTTGCATATTTTCACACACTGCTGCGTACTGAATCGTAGTTGGAATGCATTTGTGTACATCTCTGAATCAACCCCTTGCTACCTTGATCCGTGACAGATCACACCATTTTCAAATGACATTAGGAACTGTAGTCACTGGCGTCCTGGAGTGTGAATTGCAGGTACAAACACCTTCTATATCTCTGTCATAAGTAAGCAGTGATGGAGATATTAACGAGGGAAAGTCATACAGTAGCCAGGACAGCCGCCTATGGAACACCCTCTCGCACCATGACTGTAATGATAAATTTGCACGTTCATTTGTTAGTGGACCTTATTAAATGGGTCCCTTATAGTTTCAATGGTCAAAACAAAATGCAATATTTGAAAACTCCTCTCTTCAGGCAAGCTTCAAATTCCAAAACCGCCCACATAACCTTCATAAACTTTCCTATTCAATTGCATCCCCATTGTACAGTCCACACATATCCTCACGTACAGTAATTTCTCTTTTTTCACTTTCCCGTCCTCCTATCCCCGGGCCAACATCATTGTGTGACCATATTGTATAGCCCACCAAAAACATTTGCAATCTGGTGGACCATTATGCAATAGATAGCACCTATACTTATGTATCAATGCCTATTTCCCTATAGATTGTAAGCTTGCAAGCAGAGCCTTCCTACCTCAATGATAGTCTGTTATTACCCAGTTTTGTTTTATCACTGTTGCTTCCAATTTAAAGTGCAACAGAATTTGCCACGCTATATAAGAAACAGTTAATAAATAATATAATAAAAATATATCAAGTCAAAGATTTCTCTGGAGTGTAGTGTAGGAATGGGATGTTCAGGGTAACAAAGTAAAAAGTAGTCCCTAATGAAATACGAGTTCACTGAAAAATTATTACTACTACTAAATGATATTAGAGACAAATGTCTGACCTTTAAAAAGTTGAATTCAAGTTTTCAAAATATGTTCCAAAAGCAAAAGTGATTTATAACAACCGTCTTAGAGACAGATAAAACTTCCAATGTCTTGTACATACAGATGTGTCCTCTTACACCTTTGCTCCATGCGCTACAAGTTGCGTTACACATAATGCATGTAATGCCATGTGACTTGGTAGCTTCGAGCGTCTTTTTTTCTTAGACGCAAACAGAGGCGTAACTAGGGTTTTTGGAGCCCAGGGCAAGATCAATAATGGCGCCCCCCCCCCAAAAAAAAATAAAATAAAAAATTTTCTAATAAAAAGAATAAATTAATAAAATGCTAATAATAAAAAAAAAAAATACAAAAGGAAAGTATGTGCAGACGCCACCGGTGTCACTGCATATAAAGATGTCAGGGTGTGTATGTATGTGTATGTAGGTGCAGTGGTCGAAGTAGAATTTTGAAGGTGGAATGAAAGAGTTTAGATAGCAATTATGCGCGCGCCTAAGGCGCGCGCGCTCCGGAAAAGGGGCGCGGTCACTCAAAAGGGGCGTGTCCTTCAGTGTATTAGGACCCCTTGTACTATCTAGTACTGGTGCCCCTTTCACATTATAGCACACGGTATGAGCCGAAATTCACATTATAGCACACAGTATGAGCCGAAATTCACATTGCCCCACACGGCATGAGCTGAAATTCACATTATGGCACACAGTATGAGCCGAAATTCACATTACCCCACATGGTATGAGCCAAAATTCACATTACTCCACATGGTATGAGCCAAAATTCACATTACCCCACATGGTATGAGCCGAAATTCACATTACAGCACACGGTATGAGCCGTAATTCACATTACAGCACACGGAATGAGCCAAAATTCACATTACCCCACATAGTATGAGCCGAAATTCACATTATAGCACACGGTATGAGCCAAAATTCACGTTACAGCACATGATATGAGCCAAAATTCCCATTATAGAGTTAGGGGATCCTACCCCCAGAATTAACATGGCCTGTGGGGCACTATGATGAGGGAGCCCACCCCCTTAATAGACTAATTGCAGAGTTTAGCAGCGGAAGGGCTGCAGCGGTTTCTCACCCCAAGCTGCGGCGCTTCTGCCACCTCCGACACTCCACATCTTCGGCACGACCCGGGATGCAGAGCACCGCACCGGGTATGCACCCTTTTCAGTGTGGTCTGCTGCGCTCTGAAGGGGTTCTTGTTTCATGCTGCAGGATTCCGATGTGCACCTTCCTCCCCGCTGTTACTGTCACGGTAAGCATTAGTATCGATTACCGCAGAGGCCATTTTCTGAGGCATATGTGTTAAACCTCAGGAACTGAGATGCCCTTCTCACCATACAGCTGTGTGGCCGAGCCGGGCGGGGGGACAACCAGCAGCAGCATGCCGGATATCAGCAGCAGAGGGCGCGGGCTGTACATACTTGAGGTAGCTGGATATTCAACAGTGCTGAAAGCCTCCGGAGCCCGCACCCCCGGAGCTGCAGTACACCGGCAGAGGACACCCATCCCCCGAACCCTGCGTAGCCCAAAGCCGGACATCAGCAGCATGTTGAACGCGGAAGCAGAAGCTGCTTATTGCCGGTCAACGTGCTGCTGATCTCCGGCTTTGGGCTCCGCACGTGCATTACAGCCCCCACCCTCGGCTGCTGATATCCGGCATACTGCCCCTGCTGCTGGCTTTCCACCCGCCCGGCTCGCCCACCCAGCTGGATGGTGAGTGAGAAGGGCATCTCAGTGCCCGTGGTTTAATACATATCTCTCTTCGGTAAATGGCCATTAGTACATCCCACACACACTGATTACACACACACACAGACTGGCCACCCCCAAATCCTACACACACCCACTCAGACTACACACACACACACACACACACACACACACACACACACACACACACACACACACACACACACACACATTCTCATACTTTCCTCTCCCCCACACACACACACTGGACTGCAAAAATTTACACACACTGACACTGTTCCACACACACACACTCACACTGTCCCACACACACAATTAACACACACGCACACTGTCCCACACACACAATTAACACACACGCACACTGTCCCACACACCAGTGGCGTGCGGTGAGGTCAGTGGCGTGCGGTGAGGCACTACAGCATAATGTCTGCCGAATCCTGCCAATGAGCCCTACCGCCACCGAGCCAATGTCCGCCACTGCCTCTGAGCCGATGCCCACTGCCACCACCAATAGCTTACAAACTGGCCCACCATCAACTGACCCAGCCCTCCGCCACTAATTTGCAACTCAGTCCAAAGCCGCCAATGCCCGCTGCATGCCTGCTCATCATACTTGTGATATATTGTACAATTTTATAGAAAAAAATAATAATTAGTGTTTGGGACTGGGAAGGGAGTGGGAGGAGGACATGAATGCAATTTTGTTGTCCAGGGCTTCCATTAACTTAATGGAGAAGGGTCTGAATGGGTTAAAAATGTCCAAAAAAAACTGCGTGAGGTCCCCCCTCCTAAGTATAACCAGCCTCGGGCTCTTTGAGCCGGTCCTGGTTGTTTAAATACTGGGAAAAAATTGGACAGGGGTTCCCCGTATTTAGACAACCAGCATCGGGCTCTTAGTCTGGTCCTGGTCCCAAAAATACGGGGGACAAAAGATGTAGGGGTCCCCCCGTATTTTTAAAACCAGCACCGGGCTCCACTAGCCAGGGACATAATGCCACAGCCGGGGGACACATTTATGTAGGTCCCTGCGGCCATGGCATTACCCCCCCAACTAGTCACCACTGGCCGGGGTTCCCTGGAGGAGTGGGGACCCCTTAAATCAAGGGGTCACCCCCCCTCCAGGCACCCAAGGGCCAGGGGTGAAGCCCGAGGCTGTCCCCCCCATCCGTGGGCTGTGGATGGGAGGCTGATAGCCATGTAAGTAAAAAAGAATATTGTTTTTTGTTGTGGAACTACAAGGCCCAGAAGGCCTCCCCCGCTTGCTGGTACTTGGAGAACCTCAAGTACCAACATGCAGGGAAATAACGGGCCCACCGGTACCTGTAGTTCTACAACAGAAAAAATACCCAAATAAAAACACAACTCACACACCGTGACAGTAAAAATTTATTAAAACACACTGACACACTCACACATACTTACCTATATCCCACGCCGGTCACGTCCACTTGTCCAGTAGAATCCAATAGGGGTAGCTGTAAAAATGAGAGACACATTACTTACCTACATCCCACGCCGGTCATGTCCACTTGTCCAGTAGAATCCAATAGGGGTACCTGTAAAAATGAGAGAGAGATTACTTACCTACATCCCACGCCGGTCACGTCCACTTGTCAGTAGAATCCAATAGGGGTACCTGTAAAAATGAGAGAGAGATTACTTACCTACATCCCACGCCGGTCACGTCCACTTGTCAGTAGAATCCAATAGGGGAATCTGTAAAAATGAGAGACAGATTACTTACCTACATCCCACGCCGGTCATGTCCACTTGTCCAGTAGAATCCAATAGGGGTACCTGTAAAAATGAGAGACAGATTACTTACCTACATCCCACGCCGGTCACGTCCACTTGTCAGTAGAATCCAATAGGGGCACCTGTAAAAATGAGAGACAGATTACTTACCTACATCCCACGCCGGTCACGTCCACTTGTCAGTAGAATCCAATAGGGGTACCTGTAAAAATGAGAGAGAGATTACTTACCTACATCCCACGCCGGTCACGTCCACTTGTCAGTAGAATCCAATAGGGGCACCTGTAAAAATGAGAGACAGATTACTTACCTACATCCCACGCCGGTCACGTCCACTTGTCAGTAGAATCCAATAGGGGTACCTGTAAAAATGAGAGACAGATTACTTACCTACATCCCACGCCGGTCACGTCCACTTGTCAGTAGAATCCAATAGGGGTACCTGTAAAAATGAGAGACAGATTACTTACCTACATCCCACGCCGGTCACGTCCACTTGTCAGTAGAATCCAATAGGGGTACCTGTAAAAATGAGAGAGAGATTACTTACCTACATCCCACGCCGGTCACGTCCACTTGTCAGTAGAATCCAATAGGGGTACCTGTAAAAATGAGAGACAGATTACTTACCTACATCCCACGCCGGTCACGTCCACTTGTCAGTAGAATCCAATAGGGGTACCTGTAAAAATGAGAGACAGATTACTTACCTACATCCCACGCCGGTCACGTCCACTTGTCAGTAGAATCCAATAGGGGTACCTGTAAAAATGAGAGAGAGATTACTTACCTACATCCCACGCCGGTCACGTCCACTTGTCAGTAGAATCCAATAGGGGTACCTGTAAAAATGAGAGACAGATTACTTACCTACATCCCACGCCGGTCACGTCCACTTGTCCAGTAGAATCCAATAGGGGTACCTGTAAAAATGAGAGACAGATTACTTACCTACATCCCACGCCGGTCACGTCCACTTGTCCAGTAGAATCCAATAGGGGCACCTGTAAAAATGAGAGACACATTACTTACCTACATCCCACGCCGGTCACGTCCACTTGTCCAGTAGAATCCAATAGGGGCACCTGTAAAAATGAAAATTATACTTACAAACTTCAATCCACAGGAGGAGTGAGAGAGAGAGAGAGAGAGAGAGAGAGGGGGGGGGGGGGGTAGGAGAGAGAGACTAACCTGCTGCTGCTGCTGGGGAGACCGGCACACACTGCAGGGCCACGACGGGAGGACGGAGCCGGCGGAGCAGGGGGAGAGCCGCACAACACCGCTCCTGTCAGCAGCAGCGGAGGAGGACGGGGGCGCACACTGCAGACACCAATCACCGCCGGGACAATTAACACACGCACACTGTCCCACACACGCACACACACAATTAACACGCACACTGTCTCACACACACACACACACACACGCACTGTCCCACACACACGCACACTGTCTCACACACACACACACACACACACACACACGCACACTGTCCCACACACACAATTAACACACACGCACACTGTCACACACACACAATTAACACACACACACACACTGTCACACACACAATTAACACACACGCACACTGTCACACACACACATACAATTAACACACACACACGCACACTGTCCCACACACACACACAATTAACACACACACACTGTCCCACACACGCACAATTAACACACTCACACAATTAACACACTCACACTGTCCCACACACGCACAATTAACACACTCACACAATTAACACACTCACACTGTCCCACACACACAATTAACACACTCACACAATTAACACACACTCACACACACACACTGTCCCGCAACCCCCTCTTCCGACAGAAAAAAAACTAAAGTCCACTCCGCTCACCTGGCTGTTAAACCCGCTCACTGAAGCCGCGCAGGCGCGCGCGCGCGTACCGTCGCAATCGCGCACAGTACAATGTGTAGGGAGACGGAGAGAGGGGGAGGGCCAGGGGAGATGAGCGGAGGCTCCTGGCTGCCGCTGCCTGTCCAGTGTGACAGGCACAGCAGCCGGGAAGACAGGGAGAGCGCCGCAGGTAGCGTCGGCGGAATCCCTGTTGCATGGGGTGAGCGGGCCGTGCCGGTGGCGCCCCCTCTGTTGGGGCTTCCACAGCGCCCAGGGCACGTGCCCTGCTCGCCCCATGCTAGATACGCCTCTGGATGCAAAGTAATGTAACAGGACGCACAAGCAGGTTCTGATGATTAAAATTATATGCAGCATGCCTATATTCTATGTATAACTGCGACTGTATTTGCATACAAAATGCTATGCTACAGTGTTTTCCTGGAATGCACTGTAACGTGGCAGTTTGGATGCAGATACAGCGCAATTACACACAGAATATAGGCATGCTGCATATCATTTTAATCAGAAGCTGCTTGTGCGTCCTATTACATTAAGTCATGTCTAAGACGCATTTGCACAGAAAAGTGAAACGCAAAACAGACGTCTGACTCTTCCGAATCCCGTCACGGCATGGCGCGACTTCAAGGGCTGTTTAGCGTGACTGCAGCAAGGATGTGAGAGGACACATCTGTAATACCACAGTAAAGCAGTTATGTAAGGCTGGTTACAAATCAGAACAATGTGCACCCCAGCCGATAGTATGACCGATGGGAAGTACACAGTGCACAATGCGGTGGACGACAGCGCAATGTATCATTCATTACCCACCGTAATACAAATGCATGCCATCGTTTCCTGGGTCATTTCATTGGGAGTGCAGCATGCCTGACTGAATGACCAAGGGAACAACCAATCCGAACACGCGATCGGCTGTACACAGACTATATTAGAAATGTGCGGCTGGCAATTTTCGTGTTTTGTGTTTTGGTTTTGGATCTGGATCCCCGGTCTTGTTTTGGATCCGGATTGCTTTTGCAAACTCAACGTTTTGGGTTTTGGTTTTGGATCTGGATGATTTTGGGAAAAAAACATAAAAATAGCTAAAATCACAGAATTTGGGATAATTTTAATCCTACGGTATTATTAACCTCAATAACATTCATTTTCACTCATTTCCAATCTATTCTGAATACCTCACAATATTGTTTTTAGGCCTAAAAGTTGCACCGAGGTCGCTGGATGGCTAAGCTAAGCAACACAAGTGTGCGGCACAAACACCTGGCCCATCTAGGAGTGGCACTGCAGTGGCAGACAGGATGGCACATTTCAAAAACAAGGCCCCAAACAGCACATCATGCAAAGAAGAAAAAGAGGTGCAATGAGGTAGCTGTACGACTAAGCTAAGCGACACAAGCGTGTGGCACAAACACCTGGCCCATCTAGGAGTGGCACTGCAGTGTCAGACAGGATGGCACTTTTAAAAACTAGGCCCCAAACAGCACATCATGCAAAAAAGAAAAAGAGGTGCAATGAGGTAGCTGGATGACTTTGCTAAGCGACACAAGTGTGTGGCACAAACACCTGGCCCATCTAGGAGTGTCACGCAGTGGCTGAATGTCGAAAGTGGCCCGCAATTTTTCGGGCCACCGACAGCATCTCCTGCATGCTTCTAACATTTAAAAAAAAATTCTGCACCACCAAATTTATTGTATGTGTACGTGCTGGAAATTGCCCAGATGTAATACATGCACCATATTGGTGGACTTATACGGCAGTACCCCTGAACTTATTTGGCTGCACCACTAGACTGGACTTATATGGCAGTACCCCTGAACTTATACGGCAGTACCCCTGGACTTATATGGCAGTACCCCTGAACTTATACGGCTGCACTACTGGACTGGATTTATTCGGCATTACCCCTGGACTTATACGGCAGTACCCCTGAACTTATACGGCAGTACCCCTGGACTTATACAGCAGTACCACTGGACTGGACTTATACAGCACTATCATTGGACTTATACGGCAGTACCACTGGACTGGACTTATACAGCAGTACCACTGGACTGGACTTATACAGCACTATCATTGGACTTATACGGCAGTACCACTGGACTGGACTTATACGGCAGTACCCCTGAACTTATACGGCTGCACCAATGGACTGGACTTATACGGCAGTACCCCTGGACTCATACGGCAGTACCCCTGGACTTATATGGCAGTTCCCCATGACTTATACGGCAGTACCCCTGAACTTATACGGCTGTACCACTGAACTGGACTTATTTGGCAGTACCCCATGACTTATACAGCAGTACCACTGGACTTATACGGCAGTAGCCCTGGACATATACGGCATTACCCCTGGACTTATACGGCAGTACTCCTGGACTTATGTGGCAGTACCCATGGACATATGGCAGCACCACTGGACTTATGGCAGCACAGGACACCACCACTGGACTTACGGCAGCACAGGACACCACCACTGCACTGTACTTATACAGTAGCACCACTGGACATATGGCAGCACAGGAAACCACCACTGGACTGATGCAGCACAAGACAGCACCACTGGACTGGACTTATACAGCAGAACTGGGCTTATGGCAGCACAAGACACCACCATTGTGAGTGGACTGATGCAGCACAAGACACCACTACTGGACTGATGCAGCACAAGACAGGACTGTAATGACACATAAGAGCAGGTCACCACACCACTTTCCCGCACAGACAGACACTGAGGAGACACGTCCTCTCACTACACTCTCCAGGACTGGAGTGAAAATGGTGGCGACACGCAGCGCCTTATATGGAATCCAAAACCCTCGAGAATCCGACAGCGGGATGATGACGTTTTGCCTCGTTCTGGTTTCCAAGTCTGCCGGGAAGACTCAAGCCAGGCTCGGATCAAGGCTCGGGACGCAGGGCCGGTTCTTGCCCTTGTGGCGCCCCGGGCAAAGTATAGGGGCGTGGCTTCAAAGGGGGCGGGGTCAGTTACGCCCCCATTTGTGCCCCCTGTAGCTCCACTGAAAGAAAAAATAAAATAAAAAAAGTATACTTACTATCCCCGTTCCTGATCCAGACCGCTGCAGACCTCCTCTGCTGGCGCCGCTCTTCTCTCCTCTCCTCGATCTATGGGAGAGACGTTATTACGTCTCTCCCATAGAATAGCATAGACACTAGAGGTCAATTATGACCCCTAGTGTCTGTGCCACTATGCTGTGCGCGATGACGTCATCGTGCGCCGCACAGCAAAGGTCCTCTCCATGAAGGGAAACTAGACGCTATGCGTCTGGTACCCTTCAAAGCGGGGGGCACAGTGGCGGATCTTGCCATGGTGTGGCGCCCTCCGGCGCCGGCGCCCTCCGGAAGGCGGCGCCCTGGGCAAAAGTCCTGCTTGCCCGTGGCAAGATCCGCTACTGTCGGGACGTGAAGTTCGGGGGGGGGGGGGGGTTCGGTTCTCAGAGTACCAAACCTGCTCATCTCTAGACTATATGGACAAAATATAATTCTGATCTGTCAGAACGATATATTGTTAGCTATTTTATCGAAATGGTATCCAGGGTAAGCTGCAGCCTATGGTTAAAGTTGAATAAACCTATTTATAATATCGTTGTGTGTGAGGATAGGCACGGATTTATATTTCATCAACTTAAAGCAACCAGTTTTTAATACTTGCTCCTTACTAGCAGGGGAACTTAGATTTGAGGAGGGAAGGGTGGGGCAAGCTTGCAGGGGAGACAATATCATGCACACAAGATGGCCCACTTGGCGTGTCCATGCCCTTACATGTGGCCATGCCTCTACCTGTACAGGTCGATGTGTTGGTGGTCTTGCTTACCAGGACCACTGACTCAAATGCCTTAGACACCTTCCATTTTCAGGTGTTTCTTAAACCAGACCTTTCACCCCTGCACTTTTCCTTGTGTAGAGTAGGGGTGGGACACTAACTTATTTTCAGGCTGGAACTGACATCTAGGCTGTGACATCCTAGTGGAGCTCCACACTCTCATCACCAGCCTGAAGAAGCATCAACTGGAATGTTGGGAATTCAATGGGAACAGGGGATTTTCAGGGGGTAAACAAAAAATTGAGACTCTTACTGTGGGGAATACGTATCAAGCCTTGGAGAGATGTAAAGTGGAGAGGTTGCCCATAGCACCCTATCAGCTACTAAGTGTTATTTATCTAGCACAGCCTTTAAAATGATAGTTAGACATTGATGGCTTTATAGAACTTCTCCACTGTACCTCTCTCCAAGGTGTGATACATTTCCTCCTCAGAGTTGGACTGAAAATGAAACAAGTTGCAATCTTTTACAGCCCCAACGTGCTCTTTTTGTTAGTGCAGTAGATTTTTGTTGTGGAGTTGGCGATTTTTTTTTCCAGGCAACCACTTGCGTCTTCCTACAACAAGGGAGCCTGGTCAGGTATTGGATGGGATGTGCAAATTGCCCTTAGAATGCCCATATTAATGTTGTGTGGCAGATTTTACTTATGGGCACCAGGACTGCAGGCCCCTCAAGTAAAAATCCACCACCTCAGCTCATGTCAGTGAAGCCTGATGGAGTCTGTGACTGCACTGGCTTTACTGTGAATAGCAGTGACTTCCTATTGGAAGTCCTACCTGTCAGTCACAAACATTACAGGCAGTCCCATTGGGAGGTGTTTCCTCCCTCCAGTACTGCCAGACCGGGCTGTGATATGCAGAAAGTTGGCTTCCTGCTGGAAGCCACTCCCTCTCTTTGGCGCAGGCTAATCCGATCCGGTTTCTATGGGCTGCAGCATGCACCGCATCGTCTGTGCATGCGCTGGTCCCGGCACCTGCCAAATCCACTATGCAGGTACCGGGACCCGGAATCCCTCTATAATCTCCTCCCCGCGGGCACAGGGGTTGCGGCAGCCCCCCTACTTAAAGTAAATAGGAGCTACTGCTGGTGTTATTAAAAAATAAAAATAATAAATTTCATATTAGCATCTCACCTGCTCCAGTGGTATTAAGTACTTATTATTTGTACTCTGGCATTTACTGTAATGTGTATTTTTAGCACTTTTCTACTCACAGTTTAGACGCACCTCCAGACATTTTATCCAAGATGCAAAGTTCCAAAAATACAGTCAGCGATACTGTTTATCAGTTTTATATCTTTAAAGCAAATCTATTTAATTCAGTGTACAAAATAACATTGATTTTATCATCTACACTTTATAAATGTTCAGAGAAAGTTTGGAAGAAAAAAGTATCGTTGAGGTAGTTATGGTATGCGTAAACCTTTCAACTGTACACCTACTACAAATAAAGCAATTTAAATGTAGATCAGCAAAAACGTTCAGTTTCCGAAATGTTGAGCTTTATGTGTTTTGTTTTGTCTTAAACACTCTGCTTCCAAATAGCCTTGGCCGCATCCATCTAATCGCTCTAAAAGTGGCATTGAAGTATGGGCTTCTAAATGTGCTCTCGCTAAACAGGAATAAGTATGTTAAAATCTTGCTAAAGTGTTGAGCTGAACGCCAGTAGCCTCAGCCTTCAATAGGAATTCTGACAGCAAACTACAGTGAGACTGGAGGGTAATGTAAAAAAATGGAAAGCGATTTGCAATTCATCAGCCGTGGCCGCGATTCTAGTGACAATGCATCAGCAAAGCTCATAAAGAATAAAAGGATTTGGGCTCTCGTGGTAAATACAATTACCGTGCTTATCAAATATGGCTTATACACAATATCCCCTCTGCTGTGACACTGCATTAATAAAAACCTCACACTGTTCAGCAAACGTGGGGGGTGAGTTCAGTCTTCATCAGCAGTTTTTCCTCTTGGCTGCTGTTTGATTACATAATGCCTGGGAGAACATTTTTACAAAATAATATATGAATATGATGAGTTGGGTGCTTTGGAAAATACCACAAATAATTACCAGTTCTTTTTATAGCAAGATAAGACAAAGCAGTTTTAGGAAGCAGAGCGTTGTCCTCATGAGAGATAACTATTTTTAAAATGGATGACGATTTTGCACCACATTAACAGAGCATCTCAGGTTTACGGGCCTAATTCAGCATGGCTCGCTATTCAGAGAAATCGCAAATTGAGCATTTAGAGAATGACTGCGCATGCACAGCATTCGCACTGTGCACGAGCGAGGGGTAATAGTGACAGAAATTGCATACAGATCGCAATGCAGTCGCTGTTTGACTGACAGGAAGTTGGCATTTCTGGGCGGAAACCTGCCGTTTTCTGGGTGTGTCAGAAAAAGCACAGGCGTGCCCAGGCATTTTTGGGGAGGGTCTCTGACATCTGCGCAGACCACTTCCAGCCCTTCTCAGTCGCAGATTAGACGCAGCCTCAGACCTTCTTACATTTGCTCAGACGGCAACAAATCTTTGATGCTCTGGAAATTGCGTATGCATCTGCGAGTGGATAGCGATCTGCGATACAGTCGCAAATGTGCACTGGGCGTTTTTCTGTTGGGGCGGCGCCTTTCTACTCATAGACAACTGCAATTTCTCAGAATATTGATCCATGCTGTATTAGGCCATGAAGGGCCTGATCTGGATGCCTCAAGTGAATTTTGGCAAATTGCACATATGTCACAGGCGGCATACACTACTGGGTGTCTACTGGACGGCAACAGGGCATGCAAGAGAAATGTTCCATGGTGTATTGTGGGCATATCGCATGAGTTGTGGTCAGGGGAGGTTTAAAAGAGGAGAGGGCCCCGTGTACAGACGCACTGAGCGCAGGTGTCCGGGAAAGTGGCGCCTGCTGCTTGTTCTTGGGAATTCTCTTTTGCGCATACGCAACTCAGTGGGAAAATGGTTGATAAGCCATTTTCCCGGTGATTTCTTCTGCTCTGAAGCATCCGGCCGATGCAGGACACTGGAGATGGTGGATAGGTAATCATTTTATGGGTGCTTAGTGCGTGGTGTGGGTCCAGGAGTACCCCACACACTGCAGCCATGATAGATATGCCAATGGTTGTTGTGACCTATTTGTAACCATGTGCATGCACAGTGCAAGCAAAATTCTTTCACATCTCCTGCACCTAGCGTGGGGTAGGTATTAGAGATGAGCGCCTGAAATTTTTCGGGTTTTGTGTTTTGGTTTTGGGTTCGGTTCCGCGGCCGTGTTTTGGGTTCGAACGCGTTTTGGCAAAACCTCACCAAATTTTTTTTGTCGGATTCGGGTGTGTTTTGGATTCAGGTGTTTTTTTCAAAAAACACTAAAAAACAGCTTAAATCATAGAATTTGGGGGTCATTTTGATCCCAAAGTATTATTAACCTCAAAAACCATAATTTACACTCATTTTCAGTCTATTCTGAATACCTCACACCTCACAATATTATTTTTAGTCCTAAAATTTGCACCGAGGTCGCTGTGTGAGTAAGATAAGCGACCCTAGTGGCCGACACAAACACCGGGCCCATCTAGGAGTGGCACTGCAGTGTCACGCAGGATGTCCCTTCCAAAAAACCCTCCCCAAACAGCACATGACGCAAAGAAAAAAAGAGGCGCAATGAGGTAGCTGTGTGAGTAAGATTAGCGACCCTAGTGGCCGACACAAACACCGGGCCCATCTAGGAGTGGCACTGCAGTGTCACGCAGGATGGCCCTTCCAAAAAACCCTCCCCAAACAGCACATGACGCAAAGAAAAAAAGAGGCGCAATGAGGTAGCTGTGTGAGTAAGATTAGCGACCCTAGTGGCCGACACAAACACCGGGCCCATCTAGGAGTGGCACTGCAGTGTCACGCAGGATGTCCCTTCCAAAAAACCCTCCCCAAACAGCACATGACGCAAAGAAAAAAAGAGGCGCAATGAGGTAGCTGTGTGAGTAAGATTAGCGACCCTAGTGGCCGACACAAACACCGGGCCCATCTAGGAGTGGCACTGCAGTGTCACGCAGGATGTCCCTTCCAAAAAACCCTCCCCAAACAGCACATGACGCAAAGAAAAAAAGAGGCGCAATGAGGTAGCTGACTGTGTGAGTAAGATTAGCGACCCTAGTGGCCGACACAAACACCGGGCCCATTTAGGAGTGGCACTGCAGTGTCACGCAGGATGTCCCTTCCAAAAAACCCTCCCCAATCAGCACATGATGCAAAGAAAAAGAAAAGAAAAAAGAGGTGCAAGATGGAATTGTCCTTGGGCCCTCCCACCCACCCTTATGTTGTATAAACAAAACAGGACATGCACACTTTAACCAACCCATCATTTCAGTGACAGGGTCTGCCACACGACTGTGACTGATATGACGGGTTGGTTTGGACCCCCCCAAAAAAGAAGCAATTAATCTCTCCTTGCACAAACTGGCTCTACAGAGGCAAGATGTCCACCTCATCATCACCCTCCGATATATCACCGTGTACATCCCCCTCCTCACAGATTATCAATTCGTCCCCACTGGAATCCACCATCTCAGCTCCCTGTGTACTTTGTGGAGGCAATTGCTGCTGGTCAATGTCTCCGCGGAGGAATTGATTATAATTCATTTTAATGAACATCATCTTCTCCACATTTTCTGGATGTAACCTCGTACGCCGATTGCTGACAAGGTGAGCGGCGGCACTAAACACTCTTTCGGAGTACACACTTGTGGGAGGGCAACTTAGGTAGAATAAAGCCAGTTTGTGCAAGGGCCTCCAAATTGCCTCTTTTTCCTGCCAGTATAAGTACGGACTGTGTGACGTGCCTACTTGGATGCGGTCACTCATATAATCCTCCACCATTCTATCAATGTTGAGAGAATCATATGCAGTGACAGTAGACGACATGTCCGTAATCGTTGTCAGGTCCTTCAGTCCGGACCAGATGTCAGCATCAGCAGTCGCTCCAGACTGCCCTGCATCACCGCCAGCGGGTGGGCTCGGAATTCTGAGCCTTTTCCTCGCACCCCCAGTTGCGGGAGAATGTGAAGGAGGAGATGTTGACAGGTCGCGTTCCGCTTGACTTGACAATTTTGTCACCAGCAGGTCTTTCAACCCCAGCAGACTTGTGTCTGCCGGAAAGAGAGATCCAAGGTAGGCTTTAAATCTAGGATCGAGCACGGTGGCCAAAATGTAGTGCTCTGATTTCAACAGATTGACCACCCGTGAATCCTTGTTAAGCGAATTAAGGGCTCCATCCACAAGTCCCACATGCCTAGCGGAATCGCTCCGTGTTAGCTCCTCCTTCAATGTCTCCAGCTTCTTCTGCAAAAGCCTGATGAGGGGAATGACCTGACTCAGGCTGGCAGTGTCTGAACTGACTTCACGTGTGGCAAGTTCAAAGGGCATCAGAACCTTGCACAACGTTGAAATCATTCTCCACTGCGCTTGAGACAGGTGCATTCCACCTACTATATCGTGCTCAATTGTACAGGCTTGAATGGCCTTTTGCTGCTCCTCCAACCTCTGAAGCATATAGAGGGTTGAATTCCACCTCGTTACCACTTCTTGCTTCAGATGATGGCAGGGCAGGTTCAGTAGTTTTTGGTGGTGCTCCAGTCTTCTGTACGTGGTGCCTGTACGCCGAAAGTGTCCCGCAATTCTTCTGGCCACCGACAGCATCTCTTGCACGCCCCTGTCGTTTTTTAAAAAATTCTGCACCACCAAATTCAAGGTATGTGCAAAACATGGGACGTGCTGGAATTTGCCCATATTTAATGCACACACAATATTGCTGGCGTTGTCCGATGCCACAAATCCACAGGAGAGTCCAATTGGGGTAAGCCATTCCGCGATGATCTTCCTCAGTTGCCGTAAGAGGTTTTCAGCTGTGTACGTATTCTGGAAACCGGTGATACAAAGCGTAGCCTGCCTAGGAAAGAGTTGGCGTTTGCGAGATGCTGCTACTGGTGCCGCCGCTGCTGTTCTTGCGGCGGGAGTCCATACATCTACCCAGTGGGCTGTCACAGTCATATAGTCCTGACCCTGCCCTGCTCCACTTGTCCACATGTCCGTGGTTAAGTGGACATTGGGTACAGCTGCATTTTTTAGGACACTGGTGACTCTTTTTCTGAGGTCTGTGTACATTTTTGGTATCGCCTGCCTAGAGAAATGGAACCTAGATGGTATTTGGTACCGGGGACACAGTACCTCCAACAAGTCTCTAGTTGGCTCTGCAGTAATGATGGATACCGGAACCACGTTTCTCACCACCCAGGATGCCAAGGCCTCAGTTATCCGCTTTGCAGTAGGATGACTGCTGTGATATTTCATCTTCCTCGCAAAGGACTGTTGAACAGTCAATTGCTTACTGGAAGTAGTACAAGTGGGCTTACGACTTCCCCTCTGGGATGACCATCGACTCCCAGCGGCAACAACAGCAGCGCCAGCAGCAGTAGGCGTTACACGCAAGGATGCATCGGAGGAATCCCAGGCAGGAGAGGACTCGTCAGAATTGCCAGTGACATGGCCTGCAGGACTATTGGCATTCCTGGGGAAGGAGGAAATTGACACTGAGGGAGTTGGTGGGGTGGTTTGCGTGAGCTTGGTTACAAGAGGAAGGGATTTACTGGTCAGTGGACTGCTTCCGCTGTCACCCAAAGTTTTTGAACTTGTCACTGACTTATTATGAATGCGCTGCAGGTGACGTATAAGGGAGGATGTTCCGAGGTGGTTAACGTCCTTACCCCTACTTATTACAGCTTGACAAAGGGAACACACGGCTTGACACCTGTTGTCCGCATTTCTGGTGAAATACCTCCACACCGAAGAGCTGATTTTTTTGGTATTTTCACCTGGCATGTCAACGGCCATATTCCTCCCACGGACAACAGGTGTCTCCCCGGGTGCCTGACTTAAACAAACCTCCTCACCATCAGAATCCTCCTGGTCAATTTCCTCCCCAGCGCCAGCAACACCCATATCCTCCTCATCCTGGTGTACTTCAACACTGACATCTTCAATCTGACTATCAGGAACTGGACTGCGGGTGCTCCTTCCAGCACTTGCAGGGGGCGTGCAAATGGTGGAAGGCGCATGCTCTTCACGTCCAGTGTTGGGAAGGTCAGGCATCGCAACCGACACAATTGGACTCTCCTTGTGGATTTGGGATTTCGAAGAATGCACAGTTCTTTGCTGTGCTGCTTTTGCCAGCTTGAGTCTTTTCATTTTTCTAGCGAGAGGCTGAGTGCTTCCATCCTCATGTGAAGCTGAACCACTAGCCATGAACATAGGCCAGGGCCTCAGCCGTTCCTTGCCACTCCGTGTCGTAAATGGCATATTGGCAAGTTTACGCTTCTCCTCCGACAATTTTATTTTAGGTTTTGGAGTCCTTTTTTTTCTGATATTTGGTGTTTTGGATTTGACATGCTCTGTACTATGACATTGGGCATCGGCCTTGGCAGACGACGTTGCTGGCATTTCATCGTCTCGGCCATGACTAGTGGCAGCAGCTTCAGCACGAGGTGGAAGTGGATCTTGATCTTTCCCTAATTTTGGAACCTCAACATTTTTGTTCTCCATATTTTAATAGGCACAACTAAAAGGCACCTCAGGTAAACAATGGAGATGGATACTAGTATACAATTATGGACTGCCTGCCGAGTGCAGACACAGAGGTAGCCACAGCCGTGAACTACCGTACTGTACTGTGTCTGCTGCTAATATAGACTGGTTGATAAAGAGATGTCTATGTAACTATGTATGTATAAAGAAGAAAGAAAAAAAAACCACGGTTAGGTGGTATACAATTATGGACGGACTGCCTGCCGAGTGCAGACACAGAGGTAGCCACAGCCGTGAACTACTGTACTGTACTGTGTCTGCTGCTAATAATATAGACTGGTTGATAAAGAGATGTCGTAGTAGTATGTATGTATAAAGAAGAAAGAAAAAAAAACCACGGTTAGGTGGTATACAATTATGGACGGACTGCCTGCCGAGTGCAGACACAGAGGTAGCCACAGCCGTGAACTACCGTACTGTACTGTGTCTGCTGCTAATATAGACTGGTTGATAAAGAGATGTCTATGTAACTATGTATGTATAAAGAAGAAAGAAAAAAAAACCACGGTTAGGTGGTATACAATTATGGACGGACTGCCTGCCGAGTGCAGACACAGAGGTAGCCACAGCCGTGAACTACCGTACTGTACTGTGTCTGCTGCTAATATAGACTGGTTGATAAAGAGATGTCTATGTAACTATGTATGTATAAAGAAGAAAGAAAAAAAAACCACGGTTAGGTGGTATACAATTATGGACGGACTGCCTGCCGAGTGCAGACACAGAGGTAGCCACAGCCGTGAACTACCGTACTGTACTGTGTCTGCTGCTAATATAGACTGGTTGATAAAGAGATGTCTATGTAACTATGTATGTATAAAGAAGAAAGAAAAAAAAACCACGGTTAGGTGGTATACAATTATGGACGGACTGCCTGCCGAGTGCAGACACAGAGGTAGCCACAGCCGTGAACTACCGTACTGTACTGTGTCTGCTGCTAATATAGACTGGTTGATAAAGAGATGTCTATGTAACTATGTATGTATAAAGAAGAAAGAAAAAAAACCCACGGTTAGGTGGTATACAATTATGGACGGACTGCCTGCCGAGTGCAGACACAGAGGTAGCCACAGCCGTGAACTACCGTACTGTACTGTGTCTGCTGCTAATATAGACTGGTTGATAAAGAGATGTCTATGTAACTATGTATGTATAAAGAAGAAAGAAAAAAAAACCACGGTTAGGTGGTATACAATTATGGACGGACTGCCTGCCGAGTGCAGACACAGAGGTAGCCACAGCCGTGAACTACCGTACTGTACTGTGTCTGCTGCTAATATAGACTGGTTGATAAAGAGATGTCTATGTAACTATGTATGTATAAAGAAGAAAGAAAAAAAAACCACGGTTAGGTGGTATACAATTATGGACGGACTGCCTGCCGAGTGCAGACACAGAGGTAGCCACAGCCGTGAACTACCGTACTGTACTGTGTCTGCTGCTAATATAGACTGGTTGATAAAGAGATGTCGTAGTAGTATGTATGTATAAAGAAGAAGAAAAAACCACGGTTAGGTGGTATACAATTATGGACGGACTGCCTGCCGAGTGCAGACACAGAGGTAGCCACAGCCGTGAACTACCGTACTGTGTCTGCTGCGACTGGATGATAAATGATATAAAAAATATATATATATCACTACTGCAGCCGGACAGGTATATATTATATATTATATAATGACGGACCTGCTGGACACTGTCTGTCAGCAGAATGAGTTTTATTTTTATAGAATAAAAAAAAAAACAACAACACACAAGTGAAGTCACACGACGAGTGTTTAACTTTTTCAGGCAATCACAATATAAGTATACTACTAACTATACTGGTGGTCAGTGTGGTCAGGTCACTGGTCAGTCACACTGGCAGTGGCACTCCTGCAGCAAAAGTGTGCACTGTTTAATTTTAATATAATATTATGTACTCCTGGCTCCTGCTATAACCTATAACTGGCACTGCAGTGCTCCCGAGTCTCCCCCACAATTATAAGCTGTGTGAGCTGAGCAGTCAGACAGATATATAATATATATAGATGATGCAGCACACTGGGCTGAGCCTGAGCAGTGCACACAGATATGGTATGTGACTGAGTCACTGTGTGTATCGCTTTTTTCAGGCAGAGAACGGATATATTAAATAAACTGCACTGTCTGGTGGTCACTCACTATATAATATTATGTACTCCTGGCTCCTGCTATAACCTATAACTGGCACTGCAGTGCTCCCCAGTCTCCCCCACAATTATAAGCTGTGTGAGCTGAGCAGTCAGACAGATATATAATATATATAGATGATGCAGCACACTGGGCTGAGCCTGAGCAGTGCACACAGATATGGTATGTGACTGAGTCACTGTGTGTATCGCTTTTTTCAGGCAGAGAACGGATATATTAAATAAACTGCACTGTCTGGTGGTCACTCACTAGTAAACTCTCTGCACTCTCTACACTTCTACAGTACTCCTCCTAGTCCTAAGCTCCAGTAAATCTCTCTCTCTTATAATCTAAATGGAGAGGACGCCAGCCACGTCCTCTCCCTATCAATCTCAATGCACGTGTGAAAATGGCGGCGACGCGCGGCTCCTTATATAGAATCCGAGTCTCGCGATAGAATCCGAGCCTCGCGAGAATCCGACAGCGTCATGATGACGTTCGGGCGCGCTCGGGTTAACCGAGCAAGGCGGGAAGATCCGAGTCGCTCGGATCCGTGTAAAAAAAGCTGAAGTTCGGGCGGGTTCGGATTCCGAGGAACCGAACCCGCTCATCTCTAGTAGGTATATCTGGTGATGATGGTGCTGACTGGTGTTCACATGGGAGCATACTTGCACACCACTGTACTAAAAAAGAACAAGTGTATTTTTGCTTACATCAAGGTCTGCATAGGATACTGTAAACTTTGCCTATGTGAGGATGTCCCCTTACAAGGACAACATATTTCCCCCACTTTGGAAGTGTAGATGCTATTGAAATGCTTATGGCTTGAATGCGTCCACCCACTGTAGAGACGGAGACAAAGCTGTCTCAGAAGGTAAAACTCGCCATCAGGGAAGAGGGGTGTGTGTCTAGGTACTGTCCGAGCTCACAGCGCATCAGCTGATGCACCGTGTTTCACCCCCAGGCCGGCTCCACTGTGCATGTGCGAGATTTCGCTACTCTCGCGAGATCTCACATGCAGCCCGGCAGCCGCAGCAGTGAGGGACAGAGCTGTCTCTGGCTGTGGTGTATGGGGCAACAACACCTGCAGCTGTCAAAATTTATAGCTGCAGTTGTCGGAACGGTCAGTGAAACATTGGCCCGCACTTCGGAACTCAATCTTACAGATAGCAGAATAGCGCTCCTGTCATGTGCCACACATCTCCTCCTTCATACATGGAGGAGAAGCGGTAACAGCACACATAATGTGCACCAATACCACTTCTCCCCCCTAATGTTGCATAGTATACCTACCCCTTTATCTCCGTCCAATGAATCTCACTCCTAGGCTTAGTACATAAACCCCTTTGTTTGGCCGATAGCATACCCTCCAACTGTACCTTTTTGGCAGGTACAGTACCGTTTTTTTTTTAATGGTCTGTACCGATTTTTGTCTCTCCACACTTCCATTGAAAGTATAGCAAAAGGGGCGTGGCCACACACCCTTTTCAAATTTGTACCGATTTTTCTGTGTAAAATGTTGGAGGGTATGCGATTGTTGCATAACCATATGAAAGGGAGAATAATGCCGCAGAAGCGTGACACTCGGGCCTGTAACGTGGTATAAGTATTAATGGGTGTTTTGGTGCTGTGCTATAGTATTTTAGGAGCAATAGACTGTTATTCTGAGAGCAGCAACAGAAGAAGTGTAACCCAATAGAAATGAACCTACAGTAGGATGCCATAAAGGATAATTTATTACAAATAAAAATGCGAAGCTTGTAAATTGTCAGTTCATGTTTGCATGAAAAGTTTCCGAATAAAATCGTGGTTGAGAAAAACTTTTCTTTGCTCTTTGGCAGTTCAATTTTTAAAGGAAGTTTCCATATAATTTTACACAGAAACATAGAATTTGGCGGCAGAGAAGAATCACTTGGCTCATCTATTCTGCCCTAAAATAAGGTTAAACATTCCTAATAGTGATTGGATGATGTCATGCAAATCTAGCCGTGATTGGTCATTGCGCTTAAATTGTGCTACCTAGTTTGTAGCTAATTGAACCTGCCCCTAAGACTGTTTGGGGGTCATTCAGATGTGATCACTGCTGTGCATTTTTCGCACAGCGGGCGATCAGATCCAAACTGCACATGCGTATGCACCGAACTGCGCTGGCGTGTCATGTGGCAGCTACGGGGATCACGGTCATTGATGGGATTGTACGAAGGATCCATTAGCACAGGCGTTCGCAAGTAGATTGACGGGAAGAGGCCGTTTGTGGGTGGCAACTGACCGTCTTCAGGGAGTGTCCAGGAAAACGCAGGCGGGATCAAGCGTTTTCAGGGAGGGTGTCTGATGTCAAATCCGGTCCCGGACAGGCTGATGTGATTGCAGCGGCTGATTAAGTCCTGGGCTGCGCAGAGACTGCACAAAATCAGCTCTGCTACACATGTGATTGCACACTTGCACAGTGAAAAAACACTCCCCCTGTAGGCGGCGACTATCTGATCGCAGGGTTGCAAAAATCGCTGCCCAGCAATCAGATCTGAATTACCCCCTTTGTTGGCTCACACACCTGCGTCTTCTTTTACCTCCCCAGAACAGGCAACTCCTAATGAAAACTATAACCACATGATCTGATTAGGGTTATTCATGATTTTATTAGAAGGACATTAAATATTGAAAAATATGCCGACGCTGCAATAGAAATAGTAGACCAATTTACATCTGATAATAATACTGATGTTCAAGAAGAATTTTAACAATTTATAAATTTCTAATTCACATTAACCACGTTCACACTTTACTTCAAACTAACATTTAATATTTAGTTAATGTATTAGTAGGGGCTGCGAATGAGGCATTGAATGCATACTGTACCTAATGAGAAGACCATAGAGGTGTGAAAGGGACAGGGATACTAAAAAGGAGGTAAAGGAGGGCATATTAGCAGTGGGTCGTCGACAAGCTGACACGAAAAAGAACAGCTGTGTCAGGCTTATAATTGGTGCAGTACCTCACTCTCACCAGAGGTGCTGCCCATTTACAACTGTCCTATGGCTTCATAACCCTGCCTCTCCCCAGCTAGCAGTGGTACATATAGGATCTGCTCCTGTCTCCTGCTATTGTCACCTGCTTGGTTCCCAGTTACTGACCCTGTGGTTATTAACATTGCTTGCTGCCTGCCTCTGACTGTGCAAGGACCTGACTGTGGGGCAGCATGGACAGTGTAATGGTTAGCATTACTGCCTCACAGCACTGAGGTCATGGGTTCGAGTCACACCATGACCCTAACTGTGTGGAGTGTGTATATTCTCCCCATGCTTGCGTGGGTTTCCTCTGGGTACTCTGGTTTCCTCCCACAGTCTAAAAATTTACTGTTAGGTTAATTGGCTCCCAACAAAATGAACCCAAGCATGAACGTGCGTGTACATGTGGTAGGGAATATAGATTGTAAGCTCCACTGGGGCAGTGACTGTTGTGAATGGCCAAATATTCTCTGTACAGCGCTGCGGCATATGTGTGCGCTATATAAGTAACTGGTAATAAATAATAAATAAATGTCTGCCTAACCCAGCGTATGTGAATCTCATAACCTGTCCCAATAAATGGGGAAGGGGTGGTTTCTATGGCAAAGGAACCGTAACTCGCAGCTATGTAACCAATGGTATTTTAAGTGCATTTAATTGATATTAAATGTGGAGACAGAGTCTGTGTACTCTGTAAGCTTTACTGGCAGTTTCCTACGCAGTGTGATAGTACATCCGTGAGCCTACAGTCTTTGTTGTGGAAATACTATAAAAACTCATGGTACAGTACTTTAGTGTTACTGTATGTTGCGCTTTCATCAGTCTGGTGTTTCCTTAAGTCAGGTTAATTGGGAGATTCTGCCCGAGCAGCAGAGGTTCTTGTGTTCTGTTGTCAGCAAAGGTGCTACGTTGTTGGTAAGTGCTGAGCCTTTGTAGAGCATTGTAGTCTGTAAAACCTTACCCCGTGAATGTATAAGCAAATGAGAACTCCTGCCTCTTACGGAGAATCCCTTACCAACCTCAGTTAAAGGAAATACCATACACAGGATGTAGTCAAAAGGTCCACAATAACAATGTCAACATTCGTAATGTCGGCACCACAATGTTGAAAGTCATGATGCTGACACTGTTAAAATGTCATCATTAGGGTTATGCTGTGGGCAGGAGGGTTAGGGTTAGGCTTCAGGGTCAGGTTAGGGTTAAGGTTAGATAGGCTGACCATACTGGCCCTTTAAACTGGGATACTCATGAATTACACAGGTTCTGTGGCTGATTAAAACCAGGTGACATGCAGGCTTGAAGTCAGCCAGCCACAGAACCTGTGTAATTCATGAGTGTCCCAGTTTAAAGGGCTAGCATGGTCAGCATAGGTTAGATACTAGAGGGAGGGTTAGAGATAGCAGAGAAATACGTACTGGAACGTCAGAGGAACCTGATCCTTAAGTGACAGTCACATGACCGCCGGGACCCGGAAGTCGTCACTAGGCCACCAGGACAAAATTACAACATTCTAACATGTCGGCATTTCATCACTGTCTTCATGATGAATGTCGACATTATCACGGTCAGTATTTCATACCCAACCCCCACGCATAATTGCCTACTCTTCTGGAATGTATGGCAGACTCCCGAATTTCGGAGGGTGCCTTCTCGGACTACTGGGAGAGTGAATCAACCTCCATGATCCTGCTTTGAGGACACAATAATTCCATCATCACAACACTACCCCCCACCTGCATGATGACTTACCACCCTGGTCCTGTCTGCATTGCATGGCTAACTATGTAAACCTTAGGGGACTATGATGACTTGCCCTTATTATGTGGGCAACAATTCTATCAAGAATAAGAGGGACATATGCATTTGAGCCCATAAGCAAGCTGGTGCTTGTAGTTCTACAACAGTACATACTGTAATAAGTCATGAGCTATCAGTGCATGCTGGCTACACTATATTTCAACATTTTTATCCTGGTACCCAAAAGCCAGGAGTAACAGGAGGGACCTAGTGGTACTGTAGCACATATTGGGCCTCTCAATTTCACAAAAATTTAGTTCAGTCCCCCCTCCAGAGGATCAGGTCTGATCTTGCCTAGACTGGGCCGCTAGGGAATGTAGGGGATAAAATCCTATGTTTGACATCAGATTTTACCATGCGGTTTGCATCTTGCAGACTGCAGGGAGAAAAATCCTGTGGTTTGGATCTGAAAACCGCATTCAATGGGGGGAATTTAACTGGGCACAAGGTTTTGACAGCAAAAACCTTGCAGACCGTGCGCCTAACTTTGTATTACTGCAGGTGTGTGTGATCCCGATACCTGCGGTATCCAATTCTTCAAAAATGCAGGCAGAATTTTCACAGCACAAGTAAAAAATAAAAATAAATTATATTTACCTGTCCATTGGTCTCTATGGCTCTCGATGGTCTCCCCTCCATCATTGCACTGGAGGCTGCTGGGAGGTGAGGTGGCTGTTGGGAGGGGAGGTGGCTGCTGGGAGATGTAGTTCTCCCGTCTGCTGCCTCCGGTGGGGTGTGGGTCACACATACTTACTCATGCACACACAAACACACATATATTTACTCACACTCATAGACATATTACACTCATCGCTGCTGCAGGAGATCGGTTCCCAATGCTGAAGAAGACAGCGCTTCGACTAATAAGCTAATTGGAGACTTCCTATTGCTTAATTAGTTATTGGTGAGGGTGCCACAAGGGTGCCAGAGCAAGTCCAAATGATTTTTACCCAAAATAATGATTTTAGGAAAAATCTGACTTGCTCTGGAGGTGTGTAAAAATAAATAAATCACTGCGTCTCATTTTCTTTCCTTTAATTGAATAGGAAACCCCAGCACCGTGTTTGTTTTAATTATACACCCTCAACTGAATCCCCCCCAATGTGTAGCAGTTTTCATAGTGCACAGCAAAGTGACGCAACTTATTACGTTCTCCAGGCTCCTAGTGAATTTTAACAGAGCATGGCTGCTGACTATTCGTAAAAAGAGCAAATAATAATGGAAGTGATGACAGTCACAGAAGTCTTTTGTACAGTTCTACTAGCTGGAAGGATTACCATATACAATTACAGAAACACAATGTGCCATCTTAGAAGTAATATGCTGTCACTTCCATGTATATTGCCGCCTTCTTCACACAAGTATTTGTCTTCTTGACTGGCGTTACATACAAAAAGTAACTTCTGCAATTACATTTTCATTAGAAGCTCCAAAACTGCTGTACAATGGCAGTGACATAATTCCTTTAACATTTTAATGTCCTCGTGTAATCTGCACCATAGGCTGAATTCCACCATGCTGTTCTAGAGAAAACTGATATAGCGTTACTCTGTACCTTGCGCAGTGATTGAACTGAAATATAATATGGGTTTTGGGAAATCCACTTTAAATAAATCATCAAAATGAAATTCAAAATAAATATCATGCTGGATCAAAAACATCAATCAAGTAATTAATATATTATTTGAGAATCAACTAGCTTGCTTAGAGAAATATATTTATTAAGAAATAATATCCAATTTAAAAATAAATATCAAAGATGAAGTAAAGGTGTGTACACACGGTGAGATAAATCTATAGGATTTTGACTATATAGTCAAACTCTTAAGGAAAGTTACTGCATATCTCAAGGTGTTCGGCAGCTTGTGACACCGATTTGATGCGCACTCCCGCGGGGTCGGTATCGTAAGGCTAAACAGACTGTGCAGGCAAGTCAGTCTTGACTATCTAGTGTTCTATCTACTACAAAGTATAGTCAAAATCGTACATAGACAAAATCTCAAGTACAGATAGTCAAAATCTGTACAATCTGGGCTCTGGGGAAGTTCAAAGGAAATTGCATAGTCAAAATCGGACATAGCAAGGATCACACCGTGTATACACATCTAAAAAGTCCAGAGTTGATAGAAAACAAAAACTATATTACACAACCAGCTGGCATACCCGGCATTGCCCGGGATTTTAAGAATGTCTGTTTACAAAAATAAATGTAAATATTAAACACACAGTATAAATAACATTGTAAATAGCTGAATACCCGTGCTTCGCTACGGGATGAGGATGGTAAATTAGAATGATAGTTGTTTGTTAATTTACTTTGGTTCGAGATCTAGTATATAATATAGGCATATCTTGCTTCCCAGACGCACTTTGTGTAGTGGCCAGACCCCTTTTTGGTCCCTCAAGGGACCCTACTCTTCCCACTATACAACTCTCAGTCTGTGGCTTCCTGTTGCCTCCATTCCCCTCCTCACATCATGTCAGTGCCCCTGTGAAATTATCGATGTATTGACAGTTTCTTATATAGCGCAGCACACTATGTATCTCCTGATATACTCTGTGCTGCTGGGGGACCGTGCTACTTCCACTATATAACTGTCAGTGTGTGGGTTCGTGCTACCTCCATTCCCCTCCTCACATCATGTCACTGTCCTTGTCACATGCAGCCCTGACATCACTGACATATCATGCATGTCCTGATACAGTCTGTGCTGCTGGCCCACCCCTAGGGGTGCTAGTGATGTGTTGACCCCACAGTGTTTGTTCCCAGAGTGTAAGTCATATGTGTAGCAATTATGGTGTAAATTGCTCCAGGCATTCCAGCGTTATGATGTCTTCTGAAAAACTCTGTGCTGCTACCTCACCCCTAAGGGTGCTAGGGGTGTCTTACCCCCACAGTGTTTGTTCCCAGCTTGTAAGTCATATGTGTACCAAGTTTGTTGTAAATTGGTCTAGGCATTCGGGAGTTATGCTGTCTCCTGAAATACTCTGTGCTGCTGTCCCACCCCTAGGGGTGTCTAACCCCCACAGAGTTTGTTCCCAGATTGTAAGTCAGATGTGTACCAAGTTTGGTGTAAATTGCTCCAGGCCTTCCACAATTATGCTGTCTGCTGACATACTCTGTGCTGGTCTCCCACCCCTAGGGGTACTAGGGGTGTCTGAACCCCACAGTGTTTGTTCCCAGAGTCTAAGTCATATGTGTACCAAGTTTGTTGTAAATTGCTGCAGGTATTCCAGAGTTATGCCGTCTGCTAAAATACTCATTGCTGCTGCCTCACCCCTAGGGGTGCTAGGGGTGTCTTCCCCCAACAGTGTTTGTTCCCAGATTATAAGGCATATGTGTACCAATTTTTGAGTACATTACTCCAGCAATTCTGGAGTTATGCTGTCTCCTGATATACTCTGCGCTGCTGTAGGGTGTGTCTAGCACCAACTATGGGCGTATCTATGCTTAAATGCTTGTTGCGAGATATTTCTATATAACATTAGTAACAATATATTTTGAAAAATTTGGCTAGTATTGATAATAAAGTATAATTGCTGCCTGCAATACTGGACTTCTTGTTTGCAACAATCCGCTGTGATATTTATTTTCTTCTCATTAAGAACAATATACATGATAAATGTGATGCCAGTGCAATGAATTCAATATGCAATTTGCCTTTTGTGTGAATTTACCTAAGAATATTCTTCTTGCTGGGTCACTGAGAATATGTTGCTAAGTATGTTTTTTTTTTGGGCGTATTAGATGTACTGGACTCCTGCAACTTGTAGGGCCTACTTTTATTTATAGGCTGTGCTATTTTTCATACCTTTAAGTATCCTCCAAATCATTATGGATACTCTAATTAAAGAAAAGTGTTTAAATATTAATAATAAAAATTCTTATTGTCTCTCCTGCCAGGGAACAAACAAGGAGCTAATGAGAGTCGCCAGCAGAGACTCCTGAACTACATTAGTCACAGTAACTGCAGCTAATCATTGTCCTTGGTGGTCCCCTGGCAGGCTGAGTTGAGTTGTAGAAAAGAATCCAGGGTTCGTGCCTTACAATCCAGGGCTGTGTAAGGACACACTTATCCAGGAGTCTTCCACAGGATGTTGGATGGAAGGTTGCTATGTACCAATGGAATATATACTAACATACCAGTACGAGATGGGTCTATAGTTCCTGGAGGTAAACAATGCAATATCCAGGTATACCAGTAACAGTAACAACTATTGAAAATAAACCTGGTCTGTGCTTTTTTGTGGGTCTGACATTTTCCCCAGGCATACTGGTCTACAGGGGGTGCTGTCTGCAGCTATCGTGCCAGCTACTAGAAGGCAGGAAAGACTGTTAGTCATAAACTTAGAGGACATCTTACTTTGAAGATAGATTTAATTTTGGTACAAATGAGTTTGTCATTTTGAACTGTAATAAAAAATTCATATTCAAAGTAAATGGTTTCTGGCTTTAAAAGTGCATTATATCTGTTTAATTGCATTATTAATCATCGGTGCCCATCTCGTCTGTATTATGGGCCCTACACACTGGCAGATTTCACTGCACTCTCGCCATCACTCCCCCCCGCCGGCCGTATCGGCCGTCGGGCACCTCGGCGGCACATCGGCATATGTGTAGGGCCCTTTAGTCACATTTCTTCCAATGCTTTATTGCATTTTCTCAGTACTTTGTACCTGGATATGATAAATCATCTTGCGTGTCACTTTTCTAAAAAGAAAACCCACATATCCTGGAATCTAACCCCTAAATTCCAAGACTATTGTTAAAGGGGGTCTTGTCATCACCAACACTGGGCATACCATAGTGTTGTTCAAACGCTAGGACATTTCTGTCCTGGATACATAACACTGAATGCCAGAACCTAGGAAACCATCTAAAGTATCAGTGTAGATAACTGTAACCAAGTGCTCCGTAATGCACCAATATGTAAAGGTTCAAATAACTTTGCAATGATAAAAGTGATGTGCATTAACATTCGAATATAGCTATATATAATGATCAACGTGAGTCCTTTAGAAATCATTCTGTGTTTCTCAATCACTCTGCATCTTTTGTAGGTAGAAGAGAAGTTATACATCAGAGGGCCTGATGCAGGAGTTGCACGCAAATCTGTGTCGCGGAAGAATTGCGCTAGACTTTGCACTGCATATGCTCTGTAATAGAGTATACACAACCAAGCTTAGATGCATCTCCAAAGGGCAGCAACTGGGCGCTCACTTGTAGGATGAGTTTCCTGAGGGCATGACGTGCGCTGTAGATGGAATTGAGGGCTATTCAGAGATGAGCATGCACAGAGAAGAGGACAATGCAGCCACACCTGAGGATTACTTACAAGGACTCTGAATCAGGCCCAGAGTGAACCTACTGCACATAATCTGCATTATAGATCCCAGAGAAATGCGGTGAAAGGTGTGGAGACATCATGAGCTGTCACTGGCTCCGCCACCTGAATCAGCTTCTCCAGCCAGCTTAGAGCTGACCTATAGTGTGGTGGTCTCCTGATGGAGAGATGCCAGTGCTGTATGTGGGTAGTGGGGGTAAATGCTGGGGAGCTGGGTAATATGGCTTTTAATGTATAGCGGAGAGGCACCATGCAGTAATTCAGTACACACGGATGCTCAAAATGGACATCTCAGTCCTTGCACATTCGATGCATGGCTGTACACCATGGTAGGGATTTGTAATATTGACATAAAGTCGCAGACGTGACTGGCAACAGATGCAGACACTGCAGAGTCCAACTCACAATCAGGCCTTATAGTGTTCAAATCATAAGCAGCGGTAACACTGGAAGTCAGAGTAACACTGAAATCAGGTGCTAATATAGGTTACAATATATGATAGTGTTTCAATAGTTGTAAAAATCTGAGATGCTATTGAAACCCAGATTTGTCAAGTGATTATGTTCAGCCCTTAGGCACTTGCAACTTTTATCCAGAAATAGGAGTCAGAGTCCAAGTCTCCTTATTATGCATTTGCCCCTGCTATTTGTTTAGCCACAGTAACCCTCAGTAACAACCTCCTCTCCCAGACCCCTGCCCCATTCACTTTGCACATTGAGGCTTTACCCCAGCTTTTCTAACACAATGACCCCCTACCCACCACCACTACCGCTACTCGTGATCAGGAACGCTAAGACAGTGCTACAGATCTCTAAATACTCCCTTCTCCATTCATCTAGTTTAGCATAAGTTGAATGCATTGAGGTCAATCAGGCGACCTCTAATGACCTCGTGAACGTGAGTAAAACAATTGATTGTGTTTAACATACGCTTTCATTGGTGTCTGAACTGCATTATTAAATGATAGTGGGTAACCAGCCAGAAGTCATAGCTAGAAAAGCTACAATAACAAACAGAGGTACAGTATTCCATATGTCAGCAGCAAATTACTCAGCTATACAAAACAGTAACACATTTTAGCACTACAGAAAACCAACAGTTACTGTACACAACAATCTCATGTATTTTGCACAAAGGTAATTGCAATTAATGTAAAGGAAACTAACCTCTGGTTTTGTAGCAGTGTCCTGCTGACTGTGTAGAAAAAAAGTTTAGGAAAGTTTAATGCAGACAGAGATTGTGCCTTGAAGTTCTTCAACGCCTACAGACCGGGAGTGGAAGATATTTTAGGACTGGCCAAATATCAGCAAGGCAAAATGCATTCACATGTTTGGCTGTGTCTTGTGCTCCAGCCCACAGCAATCACATAACCAGCTAATTTTACTCTGTCATAATGTAGCTGGCTCCTTAGTTTAAAGTCTAAAACCTTATGAAAGAATGTGAAAGTCAAGAAACGGACACCAGATATTAGCCTCACTAGTGTAAATGTATTTTTTGTAGTTATAAATTCTGAAAAATGAGTCTGAACCAGCTTTGGCATGGAGCATTTAGTATGCACACGCTTTTTGCAAGTACAGTTTTACATTATCATAACGAAACACTGCGTTCTGGAATAAATGGTGCCTTTTGCTGACTGTTTTCCTCTTGTTTAAATAAAGATCAGAATTTCAATATCTTTATACACTACAGAGTTCAGTAGCCAGAAAGTGGTGCATGCTTATTCTATGACTGTCCTTCACCAGCAGTTAAAGCCCACTGACGTTGAGTCATGAATGGGAACTGGGAACTGAGGGGGAGTGACCAAATCTGGGAGGCATGGCCACACCCACTCTAATAAAGACCTAAGGCCGTGGTTCCCAAACTTTTTTGAATCATGACGCCCTAGAGTATCAGAATTGTTTTCACAGCACCCCTAGGCCAAATGTTTCTTATTGAGAGATTTACAAAGAAATATTAAATTAAGTAAATTGTGCTTATATGTCATACTTAGGCTCAGTTATGTGGTGAGGGACAAGATTAATTTCTGTTTGTTTACATATTTTATGATTGGCAGCAGTGGCGTCGGAACGGCGGGGAGATGCCCCCCCAAACATGAAACAGACGCAGTCGCTGGGGAGGGGGAGCGCTTATCTCCGGATCCCCACGCCGCGGAAACTCCTAGTGTGAAAACGCTGCCGCCGGCTCCGCAGCCTGCTGCCCCCTCTCCTGTCCTAGCCGGTTCTTCACCACTGATGCATTACTGGGAGGAGGTGGGGATATCCCACGCCTCCTTCATCAGTGAAGAGTGAAGAGCCACCAGGCCAGGACATGGCGCAGCAGGCTGCGGAGTCGGCGGCAGCGTTTTCAAAGTAGGAGTCTCCGCGGGGATCTGGAGGTCAGCGCTCCCCACGCGGGAAGGTGGGGGGTTGAATCAATGGGGAGCACCAAAACTTATATTCTACAATGCCCCCCCAACCACAAACCATTCCTGCACCTCTGATTGGCAGCCATCATCACTGATTTTGCCAATTACATTGATGATAAATAATTTGAATTGGTCCTGGTCCACTAACCCAGGGCAACCCTGCAAGTGCCCAGAGGCACCCCAGGATGCCTAGCCACACAGTTTGAGAACCACTGCCCTAATGTAAAGTCATACTTGCCTACCCTCCCGGAATGGCTAGGAGGCTCCTGAAAATCGGGTGGTGCTCCCGGCCCCCCGGAAAGGCAGGCAAGGCTCCCACATACCTGCTACGGCCCCTCCTTCCTCCCTCGTCCGCCCACAATAGAGTGCAAGTGGGTGGGCCGGGGAACCTGATGACACGATTTACAGTAAATTGCTTCCTCCTAGCCCTGCCCCCCACTACACAGTGCCTAATTTGTCGACACTGTAGAACGGGGGGTGGGGCCATGATGACGCGAATATGCCACCACACCTCCAGACAGCCCACCTATATGCTGGCCACTACCCCTATGCGCCGACCGAGCTGCCCCTCCCAGAGAAGGGGGCAGCCAAGTCGGTAAGTATGTGTAAAGTACTGTACTAGGTGCAGCAAACAGGGGCATTTACCTCCCTTACCAGTTGGCCCCAGACCCATTTAAACAGTACCCAAAAAATACTTTTATTTAGGTAGGAGTGTCCATTATGCGGTTTGTTGTGGGGTGATCTGAAGGTATCCATGGCAACCCAAGAGGAGCTATAAATAATGACAGATGGTTGACAGTTGTCTGAGGCAGAGGTAGCCAACCCTGGTCCTCGAGATCTGCCAAAAGTTCATGTTTGCAGGCTACCCGTGGATCTGTAGAATGTGTCGGTTATGTTGGGCATACGCAGGCGGGTAAAATGCCTGTCAGAATGAGAAGCATTTTATCTGTCACTGCAGATATCCGGGACATACACTGTGAGATCTCACACCGTGTACTGTATGTTACCTGATATCGGCGCTCCGCCCCCAGGAAGGAGACATAGCCCATGTGAAGAACAAGGGAATGTCCATTGGCCAGCCATGGTAGGACATACAGTGCCCGATACTGCGGATATGACATTCCATAGTAAATGGAGGAGGGGGTGCAGAGTAGGTATATGGCGGGAGCAGTATATGGAGGAGAGGGCACTATATGGAGGGGTATGGGGGTGCACTATGTATATAGGGGCAGTATATGGGGGTTGCAGAATATGTAAGAGGATGGGAGTGCAGCAGTGATGTGCGGTGGGGTGAGGTAGGTGAGGCAGAGCCTTTCCTGTCAGACTAACGTTTGTGGCAGAGTTTTGACTATATAAAGTATATGAAAAAATAAGAATTTACTTACCGATAATTCTATTTCTCGTAGTCCGTAGTGGATGCTGGGAACTCCGTAAGGACCATGGGGAATAGCGGCTCCGCAGGAGACTGGGCACAAATAGAAAGCTTTAGTACTACCTGGTGTGCACTGGCTTCTCCCCCTATGACCCTCCTCCAAGCCTCAGTTAGGATACTGTGCCCGGACGAGCGTACACAATAAGGAAGGATTTTGAATCCCGGGTAAGACTCATACCAGCCACACCAATCACACCGTATAACTTGTGATCTGAACCCAGTTAACAGTATGATAACAGAGGAGCCTCTAGAAAAGATGGCTCACTACAACAATAACCCGATTTAGTTAACAATAACTATGTACAAGTATTGCAGACAATCCGCACTTGGGATGGGCGCCCAGCATCCACTACGGACTACGAGAAATAGAATTATCGGTAAGTAAATTCTTATTTTCTCTGACGTCCTAGTGGATGCTGGGAACTCCGTAAGGACCATGGGGATTATACCAAAGCTCCCAAACGGGCGGGAGAGTGCAGATGACTCTGCAGCACCGAATGAGAGAACTCCAGGTCCTCCTCAGCCAGGGTATCAAATTTGTAGAATTTAGCAAACGTGTTTGCCCTGACCAAGTAGCTGCTCTGCAAAGTTGTAAAGCCGAGACCCCTCGGGCAGCCGCCCAAGATGAGCCCACTTTCCGTGTGGAATGGGCTTTTACAGATTTTGGCTGTGGCAGGCCTGCCACAGAATGAGCAAGCTGAATTGTACTACAAATCCAACGAGCAATAGTCTGCTTAGAAGCAGGAGCACCCAGCTTGTTGGGTGCATACAGGATAAACAGCGAGTCAGATTTTCTGACTCCAGCTGTCCTGGAAACATATATTTTCAGGGCCCTGACTACGTCCAGCAACTTGGAGTCCTCCAAGTCCCTAGTAGCCGCAGGTACCACAATAGGCTGGTTCAAGTGAAACGCTGAAACCACCTTAGGGAGAAATTGAGGACGAGTCCTCAATTCTGCCCTGTCCGTATGAAAAATTAGGTAAGGGCTTTTATATGACAAAGCCGCCAATTCTGAGACACGCCTGGCTGAAGCCAGGGCCAACAGCATTACCACTTTCCATGTGAGATATTTTAAGTCCACAGTGGTGAGTGGTTCAAACCAATGTGATTTTAGGAACCCCAAAACTACATTGAGATCCCAAGGTGCCACTGGAGGCACAAAAGGAGGCTGTATATGCAGTACCCCTTTGACAAACGTCTGAACCTCAGGAACAGAAGCCAGTTCTTTCTGGAAGAAAATCGACAGGGCCGAAATTTGAACCTTAATGGACCCTAATTTTAGGCCCATAGACAGTCCTGTTTGCAGGAAATGCAGGAAACGACCCAGTTGAAATTCCTCTGTAGGGGCCTTCCTGGCCTCGCACCACGCAACATATTTACGCCAAATACGGTGATAATGCTGCACGGTTACATCCTTCCTGGCTTTGATCAGGGTAGGGATGACTTCATCCGGAATGCCTTTTTCCTTCAGGATCCGGCGTTCAACCGCCATGCCGTCAAACGCAGCCGCGGTAAGTCTTGGAACAGACAGGGTCCCTGCTGGAGCAGGTCCCTTTTTAGAGGTAGAGGCCACAGGTCCTCTGTGAGCATCTCTTGAAGTTCCGGGTACCAAGTCCTTCTTGGCCAATCCGGAGCCACGAGTATAGTCCTTACTCCTCTCCTTCTTATGATTCTTAGTACCTTGGGTATGAGAGGCAGAGGAGGGAACACATACACTGACTGGTACACCCACGGTGTTACCAGAGCGTCCACAGCTATTGCCTGAGGGTCCCGTGACCTGGCGCAATACCTGTCTAGTTTTTTGTTGAGGCGGGACGCCATCATGTCCACCTTTGGTTTTTCCCAACGGTTCACAATCATGTGGAAGACTTCTGGGTGAAGTCCCCACTCTCCCGGGTGGAGGTCGTGTCTGCTGAGGAAGTCTGCTTCCCAGTTGTCCACTCCCGGAATGAATACTGCTGACAGTGCTATCACATGATTTTCCGCCCAGCGAAGAATCCTTGCAACTTCTGCCATTGCCCTCCTGCTTCTTGTGCCGCCCTGTCTGTTTACTTGGGCGACTGCCGTGATGTTGTCCGACTGGATCAACACCGGCTGACCCTGAAGCAGAGGCCTTGCTAGGCTTAGAGCATTGTAAATGGCTCTTAGCTCCAGTATATTTATGTGAAGTGTTGTCTCCAGGCTTGACCACAAGCCCTAGAAATTTCTTCCTTGTGTGACTGCTCCCCAGCCTCTCAGGCTGGCATCCGTGGTCACCAGGACCCAGTCCTGAATGCCGAATCTGCGGCCCTCTAGAAGATGAGCACTCTGCAACCACCACAGAAGAGACACCCTTGTCCTTGGGGACAGGGTTATCCGCTGATGCATCTGAAGATGCTATCCGGACCATCTTTCCAGCAGATCCGACTGGAACGTTCTTGCGTGGAATCTGCCGAATGGAATCGCTTCGTAGGAAGCTACCATCTTTCCCAGGACTCTTGTGCATTGAAGCACTGAGACTTGCCCTGGTTTCAGGAGGTTTCTGACCAGTTCGGATAGCTCCCTGGCTTTCTCCTCCGGAAGGAACACCTTTTTCTGGACTGTGTCCAGAATCATCCCTAGGAACAGAAGACGTGTTGTCGGAATCAGCTGCAATTTTGGGATATTTAGAATCCAGCCGTGCTGCCGTAGCACTACTTGAGATAGGGCTACTCCGACTACTAACTGTTCTCTGGATCTTGCTCTTATCAGGAGATCGTCCAAGTAAGGGATAATTAAAACGCCTTTTCTTCGAAGAAGAATCATCATTTCGGCCATTACCTTGGTAAAGACCCGGGGTGCCGTGGATAATCCAAACGGCAGCGTCTGAAACTGATAGTGACAGTTTTGTACCACAAACCTGAGGTACCCTTGATGAGAAGGGTAAATGGGGACATGGAGGTAGGCATCTTTGATGTCCAGAGACACCATATAGTCCCCCTCTTCCAGGTTCGCGATCACTGCCCTGAGTGACTCCATCTTGAATTTGAACCTCTGTATGTAAGTGTTCAAAGACTTCAGATTTAAAATAGGTCTCACCGAGCCGTCCGGCTTCGGTACCACAAACAGCGTGGAATAATACCCCTTCCCTTGTTGCAGGAGGGGTACCTTGATTATCACCTGCTGGGAATACAGCTTGTGAACTGCCTCCAATACTGCCTCCCTGTCGGAGGGAGACGTTGGTAAAGCAGACTTCAGGAACCGGCGAGGGGGAGACGTCTCGAACTCCAATTTGTACCCCTGAGATACTACTTGAAGGATCCAGGGGTCCACTTGCGAGTGAGCCCACTGCGCGCTGAAATTCTTGAGACGGGCCCCCACGGTGCCTGAGTCCGCTTGTAAGGCCCCAGCGTCATGCTGAGGACTTGGCAGAAGCGGGAGAGGGCTTTTGTTCCTGGGAATTGGCTGTCTGTTGCAGTCTTTTTCCCCTTCCTCTGCCCCGGGGCAGAAAAGAGGAACCTTTTGCCCACTTGCCCTTATGGGGACGAAAGGACTGAGCCTGATAAGACGGCGTCTTTTTATGCTGAGAGGCGACCTGGGGTAAAAATGTGGATTTCCCAGCAGTTGCCGTGGCCACCAGGTCCGATAGACCGACCCCAAATAACTCCTCCCCTTTATAAGGCAATATTTCCATATGCCGTTTAGAATCCGCATCACCTGACCACTGTCGCGTCCATAACCCTCTTCTGGCAGAAATGGACAGCGCACTCACTCTTGATGCCAGAGTGCAAATATCCCTCTGTGCATCTCGCATATATAGAAATGCATCTTTTAAATGCTCTATAGTCAACAATATACTGTCCCTATCCAGGGTATCAATATTTTCAGTCAGGGAATCCGACCAAGCCACCCCAGCGCTGCACATCCAGGCTGAGGCGATTGCTGGTCGCAGTATAACACCAGTATGTGTGTATATACTTTTTAGGATATTCTCCAGTTTTCTGTCACCTGGTTCCTTGAGGGCGGCCGTATCAGGAGACGGTAACGCCACTTGTTTTGATAAGCGTGTGAGTGCTTTATCCACTCTAGGGGGTGTTTCCCAACGCGCCCTAACCTCTGGCGGGAAAGGGTATAATGCCAATAACTTTTTAGAAATTATCAGTTTTTTATCGGGGGAAACCCACGCTTCATCACACACCTCATTTAATTCATCTGATTCAGGAAAAACTACGGGTAGTTTTTTCACACCCCACATAATACCCTTTTTAGTGGTACTTGCAGTATCAGAAATGTTTAAAACCTCTCTCATTGCCGTGATCATGTAACGTGTGGCCCTACTGGAAGTCACGTTTGTCTCCTCACCGTCGACACTGGAGTCAGTATCCGTGTCGACGTCTGTATCTACCATCTGAGGTAACGGCCGTTTTAGAGCCCCTGATGGTTTCTGAGACGCCTGGACAGGGACTAGCTGATTAGCCGGCTGTCTCATGTCATCAACTGTCTTTTGTAAAGAGCTGACATTGTCACGTAAATCCTTCCATAAAGCCATCCACTCAGGCGTCGACTCCCTAGGGGGTGACATCTCTATTATAGGCAATTGCTCCGCCTCCACATCATTTTCCTCCTCATACAAGTCGACACAAACGTACCGACACACAGCACACACACAGGGAATGCTCTGATAGAGGACAGGACCCCACTAGCCCTTTGGGGAGACAGAGGGAGAGTATGCCAGCACACACCAGAGCGCTATATATATATATATAGGGACAACCTTTATAAGTGTTTCTCCCTTTATAGCTGCTGTATTGTTAATATCCCGCCAATTAGTGCCCCCCTCTCTTTTTTACCCTGTTTCTGTAGTGCAGGACTGCAGGGGAGAGTCAGGGAGACATCCTTCCAGCGGAGCTGTGAGGGAAAATGGCGCCTGTGTGTTGAGGAGATAGGCTCCGCCCCCTTCTCGGCGGCCTTTCTCCCGCTTTTTGTGGAAATCTGGCAGGGGTTAAAATTCATCCATATAGCCCAGGGGGCTATATGTGATGCATTTTCGCCAGCCAAGGTGTTTCTATTGCTGCTCTGGGCGCCCCCCCCCTAGCGCCCTGCACCCTCAGTGACCGGAGTGTGAAGTGTGCTGAGAAGCAATGGCGCACAGCTGCAGTGCTGTGCGCTACCTTGTGGAAGACAGGATGTCTTCTGCTGCCGATTTTCCGGACCTGTTCTTGCTTCTGGCTCTGTAAGGGGGCCGGCGGCGCGGCTCTGGGACCGAGCTCCAAGGCTGGGCCTGTGATCGGTCCCTCTGGAGCTAATGGTGTCCAGTAGCCTAAGAAGCCCAATCCACTCTGCACGCAGGTGAGTTCGCTTCTTCTCCCCTTAGTCCCTCGATGTAGTGAGCCTGTTGCCAGCAGGTCTCACTGAAAATAAAAAACCTAAACTAAAACTTTCACTAAGAAGCTCAGGAGAGCCCCTAGTGTGCACCCTTCTCGTTCGGGCACAAAAATCTAACTGAGGCTTGGAGGAGGGTCATAGGGGGAGGAGCCAGTGCACACCAGGTAGTACTAAAGCTTTCTATTTGTGCCCAGTCTCCTGCGGAGCCGCTATTCCCCATGGTCCTTACGGAGTTCCCAGCATCCACTAGGACGTCAGAGAAATACAAAGAATATGTTTGAAATATCTTCTCTGTATTATTCTAATTATTTTTATAGCCAAAACTCTGAGGTGAAACCTCTATGGCAGGTGCCTATCTTTTCCGCACATCTAATCAAAACTCACCAAATTTCCAGGAGTTTATACTGCTGCACCTGTGTATAATGCCCAGATGTACCCTTTAGCTCATATACTGCGTGTAAACCTGGCTCTGGTGCTAGGCAGTGACTCCTGAGCCATTTAAAATACAAAAAAATTGAACTGTCCCAAGGCGCAAAGAGTAAACTTATACAGCTGGAAACACACCCAGGGACCACCAAATCCCTGAAATAAGAACACAATGATACAAAAATGGAGTGTAATACATCCTGAGCCATTTAGCCCACCGCACATCCCTGGGGTGCAGTGTATATACTGTAGGCGCAGTATATGGCGGGGGATGCAGTGTACAATGGGTGGGTGGGTGTGTGTTTGTGTCCCATTGGCCGCCCTCCCGTCGCTGCTGGTGGCACCACTGAGGTGAGGAGCAGCATTAGCCTTTTCTATATATAGATGCCAGATGGTTCTGACCTCATACTGCCTGTGTAATCCAACCTGAGCAGAAACACCAGGAATATCATTAGTAGCTGACAAGTGTCATTTTACCACCTGGCGGAATATAGTAAAGGAGTGTCTAGTGGAAAGGGAATAATATCCTGTGTACATTGGAAAGCTACACTAAACAGACCAAAGTACTGAAAAGAGCAATTTACCAATTATATTTTATCTACACTATAGAGAATCCAAGATCATTTGTTAAATAAAGGAATAAAGTACATTACTAACTCCTGACTATTTAGTGCGTGCTCTAATGTAGCTCCTACAACTGAAACTAAAGTAGTTGGATAAATTCTACTTGCTACAGACAATTACAGTACATCAACCTTAATTAATTCAATGGCATACAAAGGTAGATTACCTTCCATTCACATCAAATTAACAGTAGTCATAACTAAGGAAGAGTTAACTAACCAATACATAGCTCTACAACACCAGGATATACTTCTTTCACGTGCACCAACATATAGTGGCAACTATTACAAGGACTTCCTATGGTTTAAGGGAATCTAATACCTATTGATAATAGACAGTTACCATATTGTATCAGTATACAGGTAATATTTATGTGTATGTATATTCTATATTAGCAGTTATAAGAACACCCCTAAACAATTTCATAGTAGACTGAGGGGCATATTTATTATGAAAAAAATGTGAAATAAGAAAGTTTAGTTTTCAATTCTCACCCTTACATTTCACAATTTTTCATAATTCATCATGCCTCTTTAATAATAATAATAATAATAATAATAATAATAATAATAATAATAATAATAATAATATCACTTCCGAAAAGCTGCTATTTTTATGAGGCAGCTTTTTGGAAAAGTGATACATTTCCTCCGGGAACGGAGCTGTACATAAGGACCGCCTCTTACTGTGGATGAGCAGCTTGAAGACTGAAACAGTAGGAGGAAACAGAAGCACCGACAGAGTACAGTCGGTGTCTGCATCAGGCAGTAACAAGGAGATATGAGCCATACCTCCTTTGTTACAGCCTTTGATGAATGAGGCTGCAACTAAAAAAATAGAAACATGGATGAAATAATTGTAAAACCGCCCTAATATTATTATTATTATTATTATTATATTTTATTTATATGGCGCCACAAGGGTTCCCCTGCGCCCAATTACAGAGTACATATGCACATAATCAGAACAGGAAAACAGTGACTTACAGTTGAAGACAATATAGGACAAGTACAGGGTAACTAAGCATAACTACACCATTAGACGAAATAGAGATAAGTTTCAAGGTGGCCAAAAAAAACTGCAGGATTTGGGCAGTTGAGGAAAAGGATAAGCACATGAGGGAAGAGGGCCCTACTCGTGAGAGCTTACATTCTAAAGGGGAGGGGCAGACAGACAGACAGAGGTGACACAGATGGGGTAGACCGAGCATGTGACAGAGGGTTAGGATGAGATGTGGCTAGGTTCGGTAAAGAAGTGGGTCTTAAGAGCCCGTTTGAAGTTCTGTAGGGAGGTGGAGAGTCTGAGGGGGAGAATTAAAGAATTCCAGAGAAAGGGAGCAGCATGTGAAAAATCTTGGAGATAGGAGTGGGAGGAAGTAATCAGAAGACAGAAGAATTGGCATGCAGTAGCAGAGCGAAGAGGACGGGTGGGAGAGTAAAGGGAGATAAGGTCAGAGAATTAAATGGGAGAGGAGTGGGTGAGTGCTTTTGTAAGTGAGTGTGAGAAGTTTGAATTGGATTCTGCAAGGGAAGCCAGTGAAGGGCTTGTAGGAGAGGGGAGGTGGATGTAATGCGTTTGGTGAGTAAAATGAGCAGGGCTGCAGCATTGAGGATAGATTGGAGTGGAGATTGTAATTATCAGGGAGGCCAGTTAGGAGGAGATTACAGTAATCCAGTCTGGAAATAATCAGTGAGTGAATAATGGTCTTGGTGGCAGCATGGGTGAGAGGGTCTGATCCTGGAAATGTTTTTGAGACAAAAATGACAGGTTTGTGAGAGGTGCTGAATGTGTGGTTTGAAGGAGGCGGAGGAGTCAAGAATTACGCCAAGACAGCGTACTTGGGGGCTAGAGGAGATAGTCGTGACATCAATGGATATTGAGATTGTGGGAGGTGAGGTTGTTCGGGAGGGTGGAAAGATGATCAGCTCAGTCTTAGACATGTTAAGTTTAAGAAAGCGCTAGGACATCCAGGAAGAGATAGCAGAGAGACAGTTTGAGGTACGAGTGAGGAGAGCCAGGGAGAGATCAGTGGGAGGAAAGGTAGATTTGCGTGTCGTCAGCATAGAGGTGATATTGGAAGCTAAAAGAACTAAAGAGTTCACCTAAAGAGGATGTATAGAAAGAGAAAAGGAGAGGACCAAGAACAGAGCCTTGCGGAACACCAACAGTTAGTGGAAGTGGTGGTGGTGGTGGGGGAGGTAGTGTCATGAGAGGAGACAGAGAAGGAATGATCAGAGATGTAGGAGGACAGCCAGGAGAGGGCAGTATCACGCAGACAAAGAGAGTGAAGGATTTGCAGAAGGAGAGGGTGGTCCACAGTGTCAAAAGCAGCAGAGAGGTCAAGAAGAATAAGCAGAGAGTAGTGGCCCTTAGATATGGCTGCATGGAGGTCATTGCAGACTTTTGTGAGGGCAGTTTCAGTGGAGTGGAGAGAACGGAAACCAGACTGGAATGGGTCAAGAGGTGAATGAGAGGAAAGAAAGACGGTGAGGCGATTATAGACAATATGCTCAAGGAGTTTAGAGGCAAAAGGGAGGAGAGAGATGGGTTGATAGTTGGAGAGGGTGTTTGGGTAAAGGGTAGGTTTTTGAAGAATAGGGGGAGACAAGAGCATGCTTGAAGGCAGAGGGGACAGTGCCTGATGATAGGGAGAGATTAAGAAGGTGGGCAAGATGGGAACATGCAGATGGAGAGAGGTAGCAGAGGAGGTGGGAGGGGATAGGGTCAAGTGGGGAGGTGGTGGGGGGAGGAATGGATGAGGACCATGACTTCCTTACCAGATAAATGGGAAAAAGATGTCAGAGTTGGTGAGAGGGAAGGGGAGGGGTGGCAAGGGATGGGTGGTGGCTGGTCTGGTGGGATATGATGTCCTGATGTATGGAGTCAATCTTGGATGTGAAATAAGTGGCAAAGTCAAGAGCAGACAATGAGGAAGGGAGAGGAGGTGGTGGTGGGCAGAGGAGGGAGTTAACAGTGGCAAAGAGGCGCCGGGGGCTAGAAGACTGGGTAGAGATAAGAATTTTGAAGTATGATTGTTTAGCAAGGGAAAGGGCAGCAATGAAGGATGAGAGCATACATTTAAAATGGAGGAAGTCTGCCATTACTGCGTGATTTCCTCCACTGTAGCTCGGCAGTACGTGAGCATTTTTGAAGATATCTGGTGCAGTTAGTGTGCCAGGGATGAGGTGTTGATCTGCGAGGATGAATAGTGGTTGGTGGAGCAACAGAGTCAAGAGCAGAAGTAAGAGATGCACTGTATAGGGATGTGGCTTGTTCAGGGCATGTGAGAGAGAGAAGAGGAGAGGGAAGTGAGTCAAACATGGAGGATAGGGATGAGGTTTCAATAGCCTCAATGTTACGCTTAGTGATGGTAGCCTTAGGAGGGAGAAATGGGGAAGCAGAGATAGAGAAGTTGAAAGAGAGCAGGTGGTGGTCAGAGAGGGGAAAAGGGGAATTGGAAAAATCAGAAATATTGCAGCGGTGAGTGAAAACCAAATCCAGTGAGCTCCCGTTCACATGGGAGGGTGAGGTGGTCCACTGGGAGAGACCAAGTGAAGAGGTGAGGTTATGGAGTCAAGAGGCAGGTGATTTTGTGGGGTTATCGATAGGGATGTTGAAATCACCTAGAATAATGGAGGGAATGTCAGAAGAGAGGAAGTGAGGTAGCCAGGAAGCAAAGTTGTCAAGGAATTTGGAGGAAATGCCAGGTGGACGGTAAATGACAGCAACTCGAAGATTAGTAGGTTGGTAGAGGCGTGATTATAAATATAATTATAAATATGCCCCTAAGTGAGAATTTAAAATTCATATCAGAAGAATTAGGGAATTGTTACCATACAGTATTGTTGTGCATATCATAAGGAGTACAAGGTACAAGGTTGTTTATTATTTAACTGGAACACTCTTAAATCTTCATACCCTAGAAACATAGTCCTCAAGGCCCCCATAATGGTCCAGGTGTTAGGTTTACCCATGCTTGGCCACAGGTGACTTAATTAGCACCTCAGTCCATTTGATTTAACTATATGTGTTGAGCCATGGAAATACCTAAAACCTGGACCATTGGGGTGCCTTGAGGACCGCGTTTCTAGGGTATGAAGATCTAAGAGTGTTCCAGTTAAATAATAAACAACCTTGTATTTATTTGACTTGATAGTTACACTACCCATGGGGTATCCATACTTGCCGACTTCCTTGATGCTCTCTCCGGGAGAGAGCAGCCAGGTCGGCTCAGCAGGGAGGCAGGGCAGGGCCAAAATGTGCAGAGGGACAGGGTGGGGCAGATGCAGAATGGTGGCATGGCTACTGCGGGGCATCGTTTAAGCCATGCCCCATTCTGTAATGCCGATATTACCAACATTATACTGCAGGGTGTGTGGCTATGATGATGCAAATCAGCAAGAATCGCGTCATCGACTGCCCGGACTGCCCACTTTACTCACTAAGTGGGAAGGCCGGGAAGGGGGGACTTTAAAAATCAGGAGACTTGCTTGCTCTTCCGGGGGGCCGGGAGGGTCATCCGAATTTTGGGAGCCTCCCGGCCATTCCGGAAGAGTAGGCAAGTATGGAGGTATCCCAAGCCTAACCCTGCAAGACTGCATTTATACGATAGAGGCTTGGGTGGAGGCACGGATACTACCTTGAGAAAATCAACCTAGGAGAACCTTCAGATTGCTGTTAATCAGAAAATACTGTACATATCAAGGTGACATCCGATTAGAAAAATATGTCTGCTACTATAATAGGCTCCGACTCTGCGAGGACACGATGGACCTCATTGTGACCCCAAACAGCACAGTTGGTGTAATGGTTAGCATTACAGCCTCAGTCCAGCAGTTACTATGAGTTCAGTTCCTGACGCAAGCTGCTTTATGTGTTCAGTCTGTGTGATTCAGGAAGATATCTGAGTGCTCAATGTCTGTGGCCAAATGGGAATCAGATCCCGTCGTTTGGCACTCAGGCAGGATTCTACCGTGTGTAGCCCAAAGTAGTTCTACTGTGCAGTTGTTCAGTATCGGAAAATACACACATTATACGCAGCATAATATGTTGGTGCTTTGCAAAACAGACGTTAATAATAATTTCCAGAGACAAGTATTTCCAGGGAAAGACCTGCACACAGTGGTATGTTTCTTGTTCTATGACTCATATCTTCAAAAATTAGAAGGTTGGGTGTGGTGGGGTTTGAAATTTGGAAAGGAAGATAAAAGCACTGGAGAGAACGACAGTACACAGTGAAAATATATATTAAAGTCTGGGTGATATATATTATAAGGCCACTAGCTCTAACACAAACTTTACTCAAGGGGAGGGAATGTCAGAAGAGAGGAAGTGATAACATCGGTCCAATCCGCAATGTAATTATTAATCACATGGATGTATCAATAATCACATGCAGGGACAGAGCTTGTTATACCCCTTTCACACCAGAAATGCAGGGGCAAAACCCAGGGAATTCTGCCACGGGATCATGCAGGGACATTCCCGGGTTGGGCCCGTTTATACCAGCATTTGGAGCCGGGACATCACGGGTCTGCACCTTTCATACTGAACCCAGGATGGCCCTGCATTTTCTGAGAATGGGCGTCTCAGAGAAAACACAAGACCAGGAAGTGCCCTGAATAGCCAATCAGCATCAGCAGAGGCTGCCCGGGAAGGTCGGACATGTCCCTGCACATTCACACTGTCCAGGTTCCAGGGAAGATCCCGGGACCAACCCTGGTCGATTGCAGGGTTGAAATGCAGGGACAGAAATCCCGGGATATTGTGCCTGTACCCTTTCACACTGAGAAATTTCCCGGGTTGATGCGCGTTCATGTGTTTTAACCCGGGAAATTTTGGGCTGTGTGAAAGGGGCGTTAGAAAGCTCTGTCCCTGCAATGCCACTCTGCAGACATATTGGAGTATTTTTTGTGAAAAATACCCCAAATATGTGCTGCACATGAGCCACAGTGATCAGGCTGTGGTCTTATTGGCTGATCACTGGCACTTCATCCAGACCTCTACTCTGTCAATCAGAGTGGAGAATGGAGCCGGGAACCAGAGGCGAACTGTGGATAATGTGGTCTCAGGATAGTGTTATTATCACAGGGCTGTCTCCGGTATTTTTTCACATTTTGTTTTAGTAAATTCGGCCAGATCACATTTCCCATTATAAGTATGGGAAATGCCATCTGGTTACTAAACAAATATGTGATTTAAAGGGTTTGGAGCAGTTTTTCACGACACCCATAGAGTTGGAATAGACCTATGGCGAGTGCAGCGAGCCCGCAAGAGGCTTGTTGCGATCGCCCCCCCTTCCCCGCTGGCATTCCGCTGCTGGGATCCCGCGGTCGGTATGCTGACCGCTGGGATCCCCAGCGGCAGTCAAGCATACCCAACCTGTTTAGACTGTGTGTGTGTGATGGGGCAACATTTTAGTTACAGCCTCAGGGCCTGCCCATAGAAGAAGTAGAGAGGGGAAGATATTATGGCACCAAACAGTGTATTTGCCCTGAGTGAAAGAGAGCTGAGTTTTAGGAACACAAATGTCTATGTCATGTACACACTGGACAATATTTGCTTACGCTCTCAGAATGTCCTAGAGATTCCAAACTTTTGAGGAGGCCCCAGGACTACTGCCACAGCAGGTCACCCTTCTACACCCTGCCCACTTCCTATAGACATGGGTGGGAAAGGGGGGTCTGAATACACATTTCTGAACAAAACATGACATTGCTGCAGTACATATGGGACTTTGCAATAATGATGCACCACCGCACCCCATTCTCACCCCATTTGCTTGAAGTCTGCAAATTTGTAATTCAAGTATTAGAAATAAATCCTAACTTACAAGTGATGATTACCGGCAGGACTGCCATCAGAAATGCTGTGACCCAGGAACAGTGGTGCAAGTAGAAAAAATGTCTTCTAGGGACTGTGTGTACACACACGCGCGCCCCCAAAAAATGGGTGTCACCAAATGACACATGGGGCATGGCCAATGAAAATGGGGGCGTGATACACATATGGGGTGGGGGGTGGATGTACATATGACCCCAATAGTGCCAGATACAAGTTGCCCCAGAGTGTCAGATATACATTGCCCCACAGTGCCAGATACTGTATACATTGCCCCACAGTGCCAGATACACATTGCCCCAGAGTGCCAGATACACATTGCCCCAGAGTGCCAGATACACAAATGCCACCACAGTGCCAGATACACAAATGCCCCCACAGTGCAACATTGCCCCAGTGTCAGATACACATTGCCCCAGTGTCAGATACACATTGCCCAACAGTGCCAGATACACAAATGCCCCCACAGTGCCAGATATACATTGCCCAACTGTCAGATACACATTGCCCCAGAGTGCCAGATACACAAATGCCCCCACAGTGCCAGATACACAAATGCCCCCACAGTGACAGATACACATTGTCCCACAGTGCCAGATACACAAATGCCCCAGTGTCAGATATACATTGCCCCACAGTGCCAGACACACAAATGCCCCAGTGTCAGATACACATTGCCCCAGTGTCATATATACATTGCCCCACAGTGTCAGATGCACAAATGCCCCCACAGTGTCAGATATACATTGCCCCACAGTGTCTGATACACATTTCTCCAGTGTCAGATACACATTTCCCCCCAGTGTCAGATACACATTTCCCCACAGTGTCAGATACACATTGCCCTTGCCCTAGTGGAAGAGAGATGCAGATGCACACTCTTAGCTAGGAGTGTGCATCTGCATCTCTCTTCCTCCAGCATAGTATTAGAAGCCTCAGCATGATAGCACCTCTTGTTGGGCGGGATGTACTAATGTACATCGCTGCCCATCGCCGCCCTGCGCCACGATGCTGATCGCATATGTACTAACATATGCGATCAGGATTGCGGAGGACAGCTCTTCCGATAAGAGCTGTCCTCCGCGATGCGCAGCGGCAGCCTGACTTCCGGGATTCAGCCCCAGGAGTCAGTCTGCGCATGCGCAGTGTGACGGGGGCGGCCGCAGGGCATGCTGGGAGCGATCCGATCGGATCCCTCACACAGCGCCGCGGAAAGAAGCCCATCGGCTTCTATGGGCTATCGCCAGCTAAAGCTGGCGTACCCCGCCGCGGCGCTGACCTGCCAGCCGGAGGTTAGTACATCAGGAAAATGCGGTAAACAGGGAGTTTACCGCATTTTCCGCTTAGTACATCCGGCTCATTATCTTTAGTAATAGGATGTGCAGTCCAGGTCCCCCCCTTTTTCCACTATATTTGTGTATATATTGTACACTGGAAGGCAAGGCTTCCTTCCTCTGGTATTGGCACTCCTCCCATTCACCCTCAGGTGTTTTAATTAGCTGGGTTCCTGCATTTCAGATCACATATTGATAAGGCCCTATTTAGAGGTAAGTCCTGAATAAATTTATAGAATGTGATAGCATTAGGAATGTTAGGGACCCATGTGATGAAGTCACCTGGCCGCGGTACATGGGCCCGCATATTTGCGCAAATGTGTGCTAAGAACTTCAATTATACTCCATGTTAATTGTGAGGGTTTATTTAAATTATTTTTATTATCAGTGTTCTTAGTGCTAGGAGTGTGCACCTGCATTTCTCTTCCTTCAGCATAGTATTAGAAGCCTCAGCATGATAGCACCTCTTGATATCTTTAGTAATAGGATGTACAGTCCAGGTCCCCAACTTTTACACACTGCCCTAGTGTCAGATACACAAATGCCCCCACAGTGCCAGATATACTTTGCCCCACAGTGTCAGATACACATTGCCCCAGAGTGCCAGATACACAAATGCCCCCACAGTGCTAGATAGTACACAAATGCCCCCACAGTACCAGATACACATTGCCCCACAGTGTCAGATACACAAATGCCCCAGTGTCAGATACACATTGCCCCAGTGTCAGATACACATTGCCCCACAGTGCCAGATACACTAATGCCCACACAGTGCCAGATATACATTCCCCCACAGGTCAGATATACATTGCCCCACAGTGCCAGATTTACATTGCCCCAGAGTGCCAGATACACATTGTCCCAGTGTCAGATATACATTGCCCCACAGTGTCAGATATACATTGCCCCAACGTGCCAGATATACATTGCCCCAGAGAGCCCTCACCCCCTGCTCACCGCTGCCTATGTTGCTGCTATGTGAGGGTAGGAGGGTGCAGCCCCTCAATGCTCGTGAAGTCCGGTCTCCGGCGGCGGGAATGTCAAATAAGGCGCCGGTTTGTTAGCCAATCAGACTTGCGGGCCGGCAGTCAATCAGGAGCCGCGGCTGCCGGTCCGCGAGCTCTGATTGGCTAGCAAACCGGTGCCTTATTGAGATTCACCCCACCGCAGCTGCCACCGCTGCCGGAGGTTGACCATCACAGAGAATGGAGGGGCTGGAGAGGCGCTGCGCTCTACTCCCCTCACACAGCAGCGGGATGCAGGTATGGTGGACGGGCAGGAGGACGGGCCGGTGGTACGGCGTACCAGCTAGGAATTTCTTACCGGTACGCCGTACTGCCCCGTACCGCACTGCCCAGGACTGACAAAATAGACAGGGCCCCTCCTTCCCAAAAAAGAGATCTGCCACTCTGCTCCACCCCTATGTCATACGTTGTGACGTTACATAAAGGTGGAGTGTTGTGGACCTACAGGAATGGTTTACAGAGAGCTGATGTGCAGATAAGGCTTGTTTTAAGAATTCCTCCTTGTACATCAGACTGCTGTTGATTCACAGACTGGTGCAGCCCTACCGGTATTGGCGGTAGGAGCCAGGGATGGGCCACCTGCCCCCCCCCCGCCTCACTACTGTAAGGGCCCGGGACACCAGTCCCCACCTGATGGCTGCCCAGATTACCAGCTTTGAACATAGAAATGCACTGTTAATTTTAAGATCTGTTAATTCTCTTACGTCCTAGAGGATGCTGGGGACTCCAAAAGGACCATGGGGTATAGACGGATCCGCAGGAGCTTGGGCACACTATAAAGACTTAAACTGGGTGTGAACTGGCTCCTCCCTCTATGCCCCTCCTCCAGACCTCAGTTAGACTTTGTGCCCAGGAGTGAAGGGACACACACTAGGGGAGCTATACTGAGTTTCTCTAAAAGACTTTATGTTAGGTGTTTTATTTTCAGGTAGACCTGCTGGCTACAGGCTCCCTGCAGCGTGGGAGTGAGGGGAGAGAAGTCAGACCTACTTCTTCTTAGTTCAAGGGCTCTGCTTCTCGGCTACTGGACACCATTAGCTCCAGAGGGTTTGATCACCTGGTGCGCCTAGCTGCTTGTTCCCGGAGCCGCGCCGTCAACCCCCTCACAGAAGCCAGAAGACAGAAGCCGGGTGAGTATTAGAAGAACAGAAGACTTCAGTGACGGCAGAAGACTTCAGTAATGGAGGTAGCATGCGGCGGTCATGCTGCGCTCCATGCTCCCACACACCAACGGCACTCACAGGGTGCAGGGCGCTGGTGGGGGGGGAGCGCCCTGGGCAGCAAGTTACTGAGGCTCTTTAAAGAAGACAAGGCTGGCTTGAGTTTGTTATTCGGTGCCCGGGCACCGTGTCCGCTACCCCCGCCAGCATATCGCAGCGGTCCCGCTGAGCGCCATTTGCTCCCACACACCAACGGCTGGTATCGGGTGCAGGGCGCAGGGGGGGGGGGGGGGCGCCCTGGGCAGTATGTTTACTTTATTTTTACACTCCCAGTATACATATACAGTGGGTAGCCACTGTATATGGTCCCCTGCCTGCATATAACGGGTTAAATATAGTGGGCTACCGCGCGCCGATAAGGGGCGGGGCTTAGCCCTCACAGAAAGAGATAGCGCCATTTTAAGCAATGTCCCCGCCAAAACGAGTGTACAGCACAGACAAGGGGGGGCACATATATGTTAGTGTTATGTAGGAATGTATACCACTATTTAAGTTGAAAAATAGGATTTTGGTATTTACCGGTAAATCCTTTTCTCCTAGTCCGTAGAGGATGCTGGGGACTCCAAAAGGACGATGGGGTATAGACGGGATCCGCAGGAGCTTGGGCACACTGAAAAGACTTAAAACTGGGTGTGAACTGGCTCCTCCCTCTATGCCCCTCCCCCAGACCTCAGTTATAGGAACTGTGCCCAGGAGAGACGGACATTTAGAGGAAAGGATTTTTGTGTAAACTAAGGGCTACAAACATACCAGCCCACACCACAACCATACCGTACAACCGGAGTAACAGTAAACCAGATAAAACAGGATGAAAAAACAACAGCAACAAGCTGAAACCAGAAACACACCACCCGTGTATAAACTAAGTGAACCGACAAGAGAACACTGCAAGAAACAGTCCGCACTGGGATGGGCGCCCAGCATCCTCTACGGACTAGGAGAAAAGGATTTACCGGTAAGTACCAAAATCCTATTTTCTCTTACGTCCTAGAGGATGCTGGGGACTCCAAAAGGACCATGGGGTTTATACCAAAGCTCCAGACCGGGCGGGAGAGTGCGGACGACTCTGCAGCACCGACTGAGCAAACGCAAGGTCCTCATCAGCCAGGGTATCAAACTTATAGAACTTAGCAAAAGTGTTTGAACCTGACCAGGTAGCTGCTCGGCAAAGCTGTAAAGCCAAGACGCCCCGGACAGCCGCCCAAGACAAGCCCACTTTCCTGGTAGAATGGGCTTTCACTGACTTCGGCACCAGTAACCGGGCCGAAGAATGGGCCTGCTGAATCGTACTACAAATCCAGCGTGCAATAGTCTGTTTTGAAGCAGGATGACCAATCTTGTTGGAAGCATACAGGACAAACAGCGCCTCAGTTTTCCTGTCAACAGCCGTACTGGCGACATAGATCTTCAAAGCCCTCACTACATCCAGAGACCTTGGAACTGCCACAGCATCCATAGCCACCGGTACCACAATAGGTTGGTTAATGTGAAACGAAGACACCACCTTTGGTAAAAATTGTTCACGAGTCCTCAATTCTGCCCTATCTGAATGAAAGATCAAGTACGGGCTCTTATGAGATAAGGCCGCCAACTCAGACACTCGCCTGGCAGATGCCAGCGCCAACAGCATGACTACCTTCCAGGTGAGAAACTTCTACTCAACCTTACGCAAAGGCTCAAACCAGGAAGACATGAGAAACTGTAAGACCACATCAAGATCCCATGGGGCCACAGGAGGCACAAACGGAGGATTGATATGCAAAACTCCTTTCACAAACGTCTGAACCTCTGGGAGGGCAGCCAATTCCCTTTGAAAGAAAATAGACAATGCCGAAATCTGCACCTTGATGGAGCCCAACTTCAGGCCTGCATCTACACCAGCCTGCAAAAAGTGGAGAAAACGCCCCAAATTAAATTCTTCAGCAGGAGCCCTTTTAGTCTCACACCAGGAAACATACTTCTTCCAAATACGGTGATAATGCTTCGCCGTAACCTCCTTCCTAGCCTTGAGGAGAGTAGGAATGACCTCCCCGGGAATACCTTTACGAGCTAAGATCTGGCGCTCAACTTCCATGCCGTCAAACGCAGCCGCGGTAAATCTGGAAACATGCATGGACCCTGCAACAGGTCCTCTCCTAGAGGAAGCGGCCAAGGATCTTCCACAAGTAATTCTTGAAGATCCGGATACCAGGCCCTTCTTGGCCAATCTGGAACTACGAGAATCGCCTGAACCCTTGCTCGCGAATGATCCCCAGTACCTTTGTAATGAGAGGAAGTGGAGGGAACACATTCACCGACTTGAACACCCACGGAGACACCAGGGCGTCCACCGTACTGGCTTGGGGGTCCCTTGACCTGGAACAATACCTCGGGAGCTTCTTGTTGAGACGAGATGCCATCATGTCTATCAGAGGGAGTCCCCAACGCTTTGTCACTTCTGCAAACACCTCTTGATGAAGAGCCCACTCTCCCGGATGGAGATCGTGTCTGCTGAGGAAGTCTGCTATCCAGTTGTCTACTCCCGGAAGGAAAACCGCTGCCAGAGCGCTCACGTGTTGTTCAGCCCAGCGAAGGATTCTTGTGGCCTCCGCCATTGCCGTTCTGCTCCTTGTGCCGCCTTGGCGGTTGATATGCGCCACCACTGTGATGTTGTCTGACTGTACCAGGACAGATCGACCCTGAAGAAGGCTTCTCGCCTGTAGCAGGCCGTTGTAAATGGCTTATAACTCGAGAACATTAATGTGGAGACCCGCTTCCTGGAGCGACCATCTCCCCTGGAAGTTCCTGCCTTGGGTGACTGCACCCCAGCCCTGGAGACTTGCATCCGTTGTCAGTAGTACCCAGTCCAGGATACCGAACCGGCGTCCCTCTAGGAGGTGAGACCCTTGTAGCCACCACAGGAGGGAAATTCTGGTTCTGGGAGATAGACTTATCTTCCAGTGCATGTGCAGGTGAGACCCGGACCATTTGCTCAGCAAGTCCCACTGAAACACCCAGGCATGAAACCTGCCGAACGGAATGGCTTCGTACGTCGCAACCACCTTCCCCAGAACCCGCGTACATTGATGGATGGACACAGTCTTTGGCCCCAGAAGTTCCCTGACCAACTGCAGTTCTAGAACCTTGTCCTGTGGAAGAAACACTCTCTGTAACTCCGTGTCCAGAATCATGCCCAGAAAAGACAGCCGGGTGGTCGGAATCAACTGAGAATTTGGCAAATTTAGCACCCAACCATGCTGTCGTAGCACCGACAGCACCAAATCCACACTCCTTAGCAACCTTTCCTTGGACCTCGCCTTTATCAGGAGATCGTCCAAGTACGGGATAATTGTAAACGCTTGCTTGCGAAGGAGAACCATCATTTCTGCCATGACCTTGGTGAAAACCCTCGGGGCCGTGGAAAGGCCAAACGGCAACGTCTGAAATTGGTAATGAGAATCCTGTATCGCAAACTTGAGGAAGGCCTGATGCGAAGGAAATATCGGGACGTGTAAGTAGGCATCCTTTATGTCGACTGACGCCATACAATCCCCCCCTTCTAGGCTGGAAATCATAGCTCGAAGAGATTCCATCTTGAACTTGAAAACTTTCAAGTATGGATTGAGGGATTTTAGATTCAGAATCGGTCTGACCGAACCGTCCAGTTTCGGGACCACAAATAGGCTCGAGTGGAACCCCTCCCCCCGTTGTGACGGGGGAACGGGAACAATGACCCTCTGTTGACACAATTTTTGTATTGCTGCCAGCACCAGCTCCCTGTCCGGAAGAGACGCTAGTAAGGGCGAAACGAAAAACCGGTGAGGGGGCACCTCCCGAAACTCCAGATTGTATCCCTGAGATACAATCTCTAGGACCCAAGGATCGAGGCCTGAATGAATCCAGACCTGACTGAAGACTCGGAGACGGCCCCCCACCGGTCCGGACTCCCCAAGGGAAGCCCCAGCGCCATGCGGTGGACTTGGTAGAGGCAGGGGAGGACTTTTGGTCCTGGGCGCCCGACACGGCAGGAGACTTCCTACCCCTTCCTTTACCTTTAGAAGCGAGGAAGGACGAACCTTTTCCACGCCTGTATTTGTTGGGACGAAAGGACTGCATCTGCTGATGTTGTGCCTTTTTGTGTTGTGTGGGAACATAGGGAAGAAAAGAGGACTTACCCACCGTCGCGGTAGAGACCAGGGCAAGTATTTACTAAAAATCCGAGTTTGGCCGATTTGTGTGTTTTTTTCTAAGTCTCAATCCGGGAATTCACTAAGCACAAATCTCGGCAGTGTTTGGACTATTCGTAATGGTTTGAATGACAACGTTCACAAATACGAATGAATAGACCATTGGTCAAACGCGGCTGTTATTTCATAGAATACGGGAATTCACTATTCATTTGTATTTGGGTGTTAGTCTCTGAGGGCTCAAGTGCTGTTTTTTTTCAATTCGTTAAAAAAAGCAGCAAAAAAATAGACCTGCTTTTTCCAGTCGAGTTTGGATAACCATGCACGGATCTGTGAGATCTGTGCATGGTTATCTATGGGAAAGGGTCTGTTTAGTGTAAAAACTGGAAAAAAAATTGCGTGGGGTCCCCCCTCCTAAGCACAACCAGCCTCGGGCTCTTTGAGCCGGTCCTGGTTGAAAAAATATGGGGGGAAAAATGACAGGGGTTCCCCCATATTTAATCAACCAGCACCGGGCTCTGCGCCTGGTCCTGGTTCCAAAAATACGGGGGACAAAATGCGTAGGGGTCCCCCGTATTTTTGAAACCAGCACCGGGCTCCACTAGCCAGGTACATAATGCCACAGCCGGGGGACACTTTTATACTGGTCCCTGCGGCCCTGGCATTACATATCCAACTAGTCACCCCTGGCCGGGGTACCCTGGAGGAGTGGGAACCCCATAAATCAAGGGGTCCCCCCCTCCAGCCACCCAAGGGCCAGGGGTGAAGCCCGAGGCTGTCCCCCCCATCCAAGGGCGGTGGATGGGTGGCTGATAGCCTTGTGAAAAAATGTGAATATTGTTTTAAGTAGCAGTACTACAAGTCCCAGCAAGCCTCCCCGCAAGCTGGTACTTGGAGAACCACAAGTACCAGCATGCGGTGGAAAACCGGGCCCACTGGTACCTGTAGTACTACTACTAAAAAAATACCCCCCAAAAAACAGGACACACACACCGTGAAAGTATAAGTTTATTACATACATGCACACCTCCATACACACATACTTACCTATGTTCCCACGAGGCTCGGTCCTCTTCTCCATGTAGAATCCTTGGGGTACCTGTGAAAAAAATTACACTCACATAATCCAGTGTAGAATCAGACCTTTGAATAATCCACGTACTTGGCAAAATAATAAAACGGAAACCCGACCACGCACTGAAAGGGGTCCCATGTTTACACATGGGACCCCTTTCCCCGACTGCCAGGACCCCCCCTGACTCCTGTCAAAGAGGGTCCCTTCAGCCAATCAGGGAGCGCCACGTCGTGGCACTCTCCTGATTGACTGTGTGCTGCTGTAGTGTCTGTCAGGCAGCACACGGCCTATGCGCTCCATTGTAGCCAATGGTGGGAACTTTGCGGTCAGCGGTGAGGTTACTTTCGGTCAACCACTGACCGCAAAGTTCCCACCATTGGCTACAATGGAGCGCATAGGCGCTACATTGTATCTGTGCCGTGTGCTGCCTGACAGACACTACAGGAGCACACAGCCAATCAGGAGAGTGCCACGACGTGGCGCTCCCTGATTAGCTGAAGGGACCCTCTTTGACACGAGTCAGGGGGGGTCCTGGCAGTCAGGGAAAGGGGTCCCATGTGTAAACATGGGACCCCTTTCAGTGCGTGGTCGGGTTTCCGTTTTATTATTTTGCCAAGTACGTGGATTATACAAAGGTCTCATTCTACACTGGATTCTGTGAGTATAATTTTATTCACAGGTACCCCAAGGATTCTACAGGGACAAGAGGACCGAGCCTCGTGTGAACATAGGTAAGTATGTATGTTTGGAGGTGTGCATGTATGTAATAAAATTATACTTTCACGGTGTGTGTGTCCTGTTTTTTTGGGGGTATTTTTTTAGTAGTAGTACTACAGGTACCAGCGGGCCTGGTTTACCACCGCATGCTGGTACTTGTGGTTCTCCAAGTACCAGCTTGCGGGGGAGGCTTGCTGGGACTTGTAGTACTGCTACTAAAAACAATATTCACATTTTGTAAACAAGGCTATCAGCCCCCCATCCGCCGCCCTTGGATGGGGGGACAGCCTCGGGCTTCACCCCTGGCCCTTGGGTGGCTGGAGGGGGGGGACCCCTTGATTTAATGTGTTCCCACTCCTCCAGGGTACCCCGGCCAGGGGTGACTAGTTGGGTATGTAATGCCAGGGCCGCAGGGACCACTATAAAAGTTTCCCCCGGCTGTGGCATTATGTACCTGGCTAGTGGAGCCCGGTGCTGGTTTTAAAAATATGGGGGACCCCTACGCTTTTTGTCCCCCGTATTTTTGGAACCAGGACCTGGTGCAGAGCCCGGTGCTGGTTGATGAAATATGGGGGAACCCCTGTCATTTCCCCCCCCATATTTTGTCAACCAGGACCGGCTCAAATAGCCCGAGGCTGGTTATGCTTAGGAGGGGGGACCCACGCATTTTTTTTTTACTTTTTGTAAGACTTTAATGAACTTTTTAAGGTACACAATGAAGCCCTGCACGGATCTCACAGATCCGGCCGGGATTCCTTGTGTTTTGTCAGGCAGTGTTTTACTCATCACTCCCGTAAAACACTGCCTGATATTACGAATCACATCGACATCGGAAAAAACGAATGTGCAAAACTCCGCAGCTTAGTGAATGACCGTATCAGGATTCAAAAAGTTGCAGTAAAATGCACCCGATACCATTCGAGATCAAACACCCTTCAAAACGGCAAAAACACGAATATTAGTAAATAAACCCCCAGGTCCGCCAAGCCGTCCCCAAACAAGACATTACCTTTGAAGGGTAAAGCTTCCATAGCTCTCTTGGAGTCGGCATCCGCATTCCATTGATCGATCCACAACGCCCTCCTTGCCGATATTGACATGGCATTGGCTCTTGATCCCAAGAGACAAACATCCCTCAGGTAATCTGCAGCGTCCTTGATATAACCAAGAGTCAAAAGAACATTATCTTTATCAAGGGTATCCATATCAGCAGCTAAATTCTCAGCCCATTTAGCAATAGCACTACTCACCCACACCGACGCCACTGCAGGCCTGAGCAATGCACCCGTATTAGCGAAAATGGACTTCAGAGACGTCTCCAGCTTGCGATCCGCCGGATCCTTGAGAGCTGCCGTGTCAAGAGACGGAAGCGCCACCTTCTTAGACAAACGAGATAGAGCTTTGTCAACATTTGGAGACGACTCCCATTTTTCCCTGTCATCAGAGGGGAAAGGATACGCCATGTAAATCCTCTTGGGAATCTGCCACCTCCTATCTGGCGACTCCCAAGCTTTTTCACAAAGAGTATTCATTTCATGAGAGGGGGGAAACTTCACCTCAGGTTTTTTCCCTTTGAACAAACAAATCCTTGTTTCCTGCACCGCAGGTTCATCAGAAATGTGTAAAACATCCCTTATAGCCACAATCATGTACTGAATACTCTTCACTAAACGTGGATGCAAAGCAGCCTCAGAAAAATCGACCTCAGAATCAGAGTCCGTGTCGGTATCAGTATCTACCACTTGAGTAAACGGCCGCTTTTGCGAGCCCGATGGGGTCTGTACCTGAGACAAAGCCTCCTCTATGGACTTTTTCCACACCTGCGTCTGTGACTCAGACTTGTCCAACCTCTTTGATAAAGAAGCTACATTCGTATTGATTGTACTTAGTAAAGTGAGTAAATCAGGTGTCGGCTGCGCCGACAGGCCTAAATCCAGACCCACGACTGCTCCTCCAACAACCTCCACCGGTGAATCACATTCAGCCTCAGACATGCCGACACGTTTAATCGACACACACAGAATGTCTCAGCTAGGGGACAGGCCCACAGTGAAGCCCAGACAGAGGACCCAGAGGGAGTATGCCAGGTCACACCCCAGCGCCCATATATCCCTATAAGGGATATATATGACCAGTGCTGCTATAAATAATAGTAATAAATGCACCACACTGCGCCCCCCCCCCCTCAAATATCTCCCAGTTACTTGTGAGGAGTGATGGAGGTCCGGGCCCAGTGTCTCCTTCAGCCGCGTGGAGGAGAAAAAGATGGCGCTGCGAGCCGCACGCTAAGCTCCGCCCCTTCCCGGCGGGCTTCAGCGCGCCAGATTTTAAAATACTCAAAAATGCCGGCGGGGGCTGAGAAACGGTGCCGAGGCACCGAAAAGGCTTTCGCCGGCTTCCCGGACCCCAGTAACCTGCTGCCCAGGGCGCCCCCCCCCCAGCGCCCTGCACCCTGTGAGTGCCGTCAGTGATAGTGTGTGGGAGCATGGAGAGCAGCGTTACCGCTGCGCTGTACCTGGTTACCGAAGTCTTCTGCCATCCTGAAGTCTTCTGATCTTCTCATACTCACCTGACTTCTTTCTTCTGGCTTCTGTGAGGGGGGTGACGGCGCGGCTCCGGGAACAAGCAGCTAGGCGCACCAAGTGATCGAACCCTCTGGAGCTAATGGTGTCCAGTAGCCGAGAAGCAGAGCCCTTAAACTAAGAAGAAGTAGGTCTGCTTCTCTCCCCTCACTCCCACGCACGCTGCAGGAAGCCTGTAGCCAGCAGGTCTCCCTGAAAATAAAAAACCTAACAAAAGTATTTTCCAGAGAAACTCAGTAGAGCTCCCCTAGTAAGTGTCCAGTCAGTCCTGGGCACAAAGTCTAACTGAGGTCTGGGGGAGGGGCATAGAGGGAGGAGCCAGTTCACACCCAGTTTTAAGTCTTTTCAGTGTGCCCAAGCTCCTGCGGATCCCGTCTATACCTCATGGTCCTTTTGGAGTCCCCAGCATCCTCTAGGACGTAAGAGAAATGGGCATGTACTCTTGGTTGTGTATACTCTCTGTGTGCTCCCTGTCAGAAATACACTTGTGTCGACATGTGTAAATGTTCTGTTACTAACGCTTCTGGGGTTCATTGTCGGCATCGCCGACACCTGTTTGGTACTTTATACAGTAGATACTGAGTCAACAGATCGGTCGTGTTATACTTGTTCATAGTAAACACGGTATGGGAGACACAGTAGTATGTGGGTGACCCTGTCAGCACCAACTGTTATTACCGGGTGTAAATTGACATGCTGTAACTAACTTATACCTGTATATATATTTATATGTATTTATATGGTTCGGTTCCGTGACTCTGTAGCTCGAGCACAGACATGGTTATTAAAATTATATATGTATAATTCCCTTGGATCGCTCGGGGTCACAAGTATGTTATTTTGCCTGGTTGCTACTCCCTGCTGTTGACGATTACTAGGTTTTCTGTCGACTATAATGTTTCCTGGTAGAGCCACAACTGCGGATTCAGTACATGATCATACACATTCAGAACACATTAATGTCACTTGGGTCCCGAAGGTTCCAGACAATCCGCTTATATGTATATATAGGTGGGATATGTGTGTATATATGTACAATATGTATATTCATCTTATGATTTATAATGAATGCTGAAGAATAGTATTCTTTCTCATGTGCTGGTCGCTCTGTTGATAAAGCTCTAGGTCGGCTGTGACGAGTGGGTCTCCCGTCCTCTCAAGGAGTCCGAATGTTTATTCTTTTCCCGCGGCAGGGAGAATACTGTGGAAGTCAACTCCTGGTCGACACGGGGTCCTGTCACAAAGGATCGGATACAGGAAGCTAAGTGATATTTTATTTCTATTCTTTGGACTTATTTGCATTACATGCACATGAGGGAGTGTTTATATTCGGAGGGATATCCGATAGAATTATCCTGCAGAAATAGGGTCTTCTCTATACATCGCGGCAGGCTGCAGTGCGTATACAGGAGGTGGCCGGGGAAATGCTGAGGCTGACTCCGAAAGATACTGGAGTTTTTTCCCTAGGGCGGTGTGCCGCTGTTTGGGGATGCCTTAGTTCAGTCACTTTCGGCGGATACTGCTGGTAAATCTAACTTAGTGAGTTAGATTCCCTCACAACGGTTGGTGACGCATTCCTTTGTGGGATGCAGTCGCTTTAACTAGTTCAATACCGTTCTTTTCCTTTTCTGTGCAGATGGAAGGTGAAAAGGTAAGTGTTCTGCAACCTTGTTAGGTTCGCAGAAGCGGAGGTCGTTTTCTGTTTCTCACACATCCACCACATGGTACTGAATCTACCTGCCTGGACCCCACTCCGGTGGGGACTCGTCTACTACCTTTCAGTTAGTCCGGGAATAGACCAGGACCCGTGAGTTAGTTATAGAATCCGGAGGGGGACTGTCTAGAGTTACAGATGTTTCCCCTCACTGATTTTCTAATAGATCTTACCGTTTCCCCTCTGGAAGGGGAGGTAATACGCGAAGCCACTCCAGATGTGCGTCAGATTCAGGGCCTTGTCCTCCTGTCCCGGTTATAAACTAAAGAAAAAAAAAGTTTACATGCGTTGTTCTACGCATTCAGATTACCTGGAGGGATAGCCAGGATGGTCTTTGCCATTTCACTGGAGTGATGGTAGTATGATGGTTTTCTTTCAATAGTAAGAGCCATTGTTATTCTGTAATGAGAGGTTCGCCTGATTGAGGCGAGGTCAAGAAACAAGTAGAGCAAATCATTGTTACTTTCTCTGTCTGTTCTTCAACACAGGGAAGGACTGTTGTTCCCAACGACGCAGATGTCGGAGATGGTATCAGGGTAGATACTGAACGGTTGAGGTTCTGTGTTTTCCTGTGGAAAGAGGTCTGAGGATCCTGAGTCGGATCAGATTTGCAGTGCAAATCCTTCTGTATGTTCCGTTGATGAAGAAGTTGGGTGCGGCCTAAGAGGCCTTTTCGGTGAGCAGGTCAAATGCCAGAGTGGTTTTCACGGGACCTGTTGGGTATGTGGTCCGGGTCTCCCCGGCACATGCACCGGAATATAATTCTAATGGCCAGGATATCGCTCCTGTGGTGTCTGTTCAGTTCTCACCTCCTAGAGGGACGAAAGTTCGCGATCCAGGATTAGATCCTGGTGTCCATGTATGCAGATCTCCGAGGCTGGAGAGCAGTCCTTGCATGGGAAGTATTTCCAGAGGAAAAGGTCAAGCTGCGAAACTTGTCTACAATAAGCTTTCTTGAAGAAAGAGCTGTTTTCAACGAACAGATTCTTCGTGATCTGCCCGTGTTAATTCTGTCGGACGACTTGGCAGCAGTGGCGTAAGTAAGCCGCTAGGGCGGAACAAGGAGCAAAGCGGCAATGGCAGAAGCTGAAATAGTTTTCCGCTGGATGGAAAGACTGGTAAACGTTATAGTAGCAGTCTTAGTTTCGGACGTAAACGACGAAGAAATAGATTTCCTCTGCAGACGCGCTCTCCGTCCGGGAGAAATACTGTCGTCGTTGAGAAGTTTTACAGAAGTGATAAGTCTTTGAGGAGTGCCTCAATTAGGCATGTTGGCGTCTCGCCTCAATGAGAGACCTCAGGAATATGGTTCCAAGTCAAGGGACAATCAAGCTATAGCAGTGGACGCTCTCATGACACCTTGGGTGTTTTCAGTCGGTCTATGTGTCCCTCCGCTTTCACTCTGCTGAAGGTGATAAACGTAAGAAGAACAGAGGTTCCGGCGATCCTTATAGGTCCGGTCTAGCCAAGGAGGGCTTAGTATCCAGTTCTTGAAGATTTATTCATAGAAGATCCCTGACCTCTTCCTCTACGGGAGGAACTGTTACAGCAAGATCCGGGCGTGTATCAGGACTTACCGCGGCTGCGTTTGACGGTGTATCGGTTCAACGCCATATCCTAGTCCGATCGGGTATTCCCGGTGAGGTCATTTCCACACTTCTTCAGGCTAAAAAAGGAGTAACGGCGAAGCCTTAACACCGTATTTAGCGTGAATATGTGTCTTGGTGTAAATCTAAGGAGCTTCCTACGGCAGACTTTCAGCTGAGTCGTTCTTCTCCATTCTTTGCAAGCAGGTGTGGATGCAGGCCTACAGTTAGGCTCTGTTTCAGGGCAGTTTTGGCCTTGTAAATTTTCTTTAAAAAAAAAAAAAAAAAGAATTGGCCACCTTTCCGGAAGTTCAGACTTTCGTGAAAGGAGTACTGCACATCCAACCTCCATTTGTGCCCCATTGGCACAGTGGGCTCTTGACGTGGTGTTGCGTTTCTTGTGTCTCACTGATTGGAACCTTTATTAAAGGTTGTGTTAAAATTTCTCTCTTGGAGAGTCGTCATGCCTGTGCTTTTTGGGCGGCCGCAAGGCGGTTGTCGCAAGTAGCGGCTTTGTCTCACAAGAGCCCCTATTTGATCTTCCAAGTGGATAGAATTGAGAACTCGGATAGTAGTTCTGCCGAAAAGGGTTTTCGGGGTTTATAAAAAAACCTGCCTAGTTTGATGACTGTGGTAACTTCAGCATTGGCTGATTCAATGTCTCTCGATGTAGTCGGGGCTTTGAAGATTTATGTCGCCAATTGGGCTCAGTTTGGGGAAACAGAGGCTCTGTTTGTCCGGTATGCTCCCAGCGTGCTTGGGGCGCCTGCGTCTCTGCAGTCGGTTACACGCTGGATCTGTAATACGTTTCGGTTTGCTAGTTCTACGGCTGGATTACCGTTACTGACGTCGGGGGAGACCTATACTACTAGGAAGCTGGGCTCTTCTTGGGCGGATGCCCGAGGTGTCTCGGCGGGTTAACTTTGCCGAGCGGATACTTGGTCGGGTTCAAACACTTTGGCTAAGCTCTACAAGTTTGATACCCTGGCTGATGGGGACCTCATGTTTGCTCAATCGGTGCTGCAGAGTTGTCCGCACTCTCCCGCACATTCTGGAGCTTTGGTATAGACCCCATGGTCCTTTTGGAGTCCTCAGAATCCTCTAGGACGTAAGAGAAAAATAAGAATTTACTCACCGGTAATTCTATTTCTCATAGTCCGTAGTGGATGCTGGGGACTCCGTAAGGACCATGGGGATTAGCGGCTCCGCAGGAGACTGGGCACAACTATAAAGAAAGCTTTTAGACTACTGGTGTGCACTGGCTCCTCCCACTAAGACCCTCCTCCAGACCTCAGTTAGGATACTGTGCTCGGAAGAGCTGACACAATTAGGAAGGATTTTGAATCCCGGGTAAGACTCATACCAGCCACACCAATCACACCGTATAACTCGTGATACAATACCCAGTTAACAGCATGATAACAACTGAGCCTCTCAACAGATAGCTCAACAATAACCCTTTAGTTAAGCAATAACTATATACAAGTATTGCAGACAATCCGCACTTGGGATGGGCGCCCAGCATCCACTACGGACTATGAGAAATAGAATTACCGGTGAGTAAATTCTTATTTTCTCTAACGTCCTAAGTGGATGCTGGGGACTCCGTAAGGACCATGGGGATTATACCAAAGCTCCCAAACGGGCGGGAGAGTGCGGATGACTCTGCAGCACCGAATGAGAGAACTCAAGGTCCTCCTCAGCCAGGGTATCAAATTTGTAGAATTTAGCAAATGTGTTTGCCCCTGACCAAGTAGCAGCTCGGCAAAGTTGAAGAGCCGAGACCCCTCGGGCAGCCGCCCAAGAAGAGCCCACTTTCCTCGTGGAATGGGCTTTCACTGATTTAGGATGCGGCAGTCCAGCCGCAGAATGTGCAAGCTGAATCGTACTACAGATCCAGCGAGCAATAGTCTGCTTAGAAGCAGGTGCACCCAACTTGTTGGGCGCATACAGGATAAAGAGCGAGTCAGTCTTCCTGACTCCAGCTGTCCTAGAAACATACATTTTTAGGGCCCTGACTACATCCAACAACTTGGAAGCCTCCAAGTCATTCGTAGCCGCAGGCACCACGATAGGTTGGTTCAGATGAAAAGCTGATACCACTTTGGGGAGAAACTGGGGACGAGTCCTCAATTCTGCCCTATCCATATGGAAAATCAGATAAGGGCTTTTACATGACAAAGCCGCCAATTCTGAAACACGCCTGGCCGAAGCCAAGGCCAACAACATGACCACTTTCCACGTGAGATATTTCAAATCCACGGTTTTCAGTGGCTCAAACCAATGTGACTTTAGGAAATCCAACACCACGTTGAGATCCCAAGGTGCCACTGGAGGCACATAAGGGGGCTGAATATGCAGCACTCCCTTAACAAAAGTCTGAACTTCAGGTAGTGAAGCCAATTCTCTCTGAAAGAAAATCGATAGAGCCGAAATCTGGACCTTAATGGAACCCAATTTAAGGCCCATAGTCACCCCTGACTGTAGGAAGTGCAGGAACCGGCCCAGCTGAAATTCTTCCGTTGGGGCCTTCCTGGCCTCACACCACGCAACATATTTTCGCCATATGCGGTGATAATGGTTCGCGGTTACTTCTTTCCTAGCTTTTATCAGCGTAGGAATGACTTCCTCCGGAATGCCCTTTTCCTTCAGGATCCGGTGTTCAACCGCCATGCCGTCAAACGCAGCCGCGGTAAGTCTTGGAACAGACAGGGCCCCTGCTGCAGCAGGTCCTGTCTGAGCGGTAGAGGCCATGGGTCCTCTGACATCATTTCTTGAAGTTCCGGATACCACGCTCTTCTTGGCCAATCCGGAACAATGAGTATAGTTCTTACTCCTCTTCTCCTTATTATCCTCAGTACCTTTGGTATGAGAGGAAGAGGAGGGAACACATAAACCGATCGGTACACCCACGGTGTTACCAGAGTGTCCACAGCTATCGCCTGCGGGTCTCTTGACCTGGCGCAATATTTTTCTAGCTTTTTGTTTAGGCAGGACGCCATCATGTCCACCTGTGATTTTTCCCACTGGTTTACAATCATTTGAAAGACTTCTGGATGAAGTCCCCACTCTCCCGGGTGGAGGTCGTGCCTGCTGAGGAAGTCTGCTTCCCAGTTGTCCACTCCCGGAATGAACACTGCTGACAGTGCTAACACGTGATTTTCCGCCCATCGGAGAATCCTTGTGGCTTCTGCCATCGCCGTCCTGCTTCTCGTGCCGCCCTGTCGATTTACATGGGCGACCGCCGTGATGTTGTCTGACTGGATCAGTACCGGCTGGTTTTGAAGCAGGGGTTTTGCCTGACTTAGGGCATTGTAAATGGCCCTTAGTTCCAGAATATTTATCTGCAGGGAAGTCTCCTGACTTGACCATAGTCCTTGGAAGTTTCTTCCCTGTGTGACTGCTCCCCAGCCTCGAAGGCTGGCATCCGTGGTCACCAGGACCCAGTCCTGTATGCCGAATCTGCGGCCCTCTTGAAGATGAGCACTCTGCAGCCACCACAGCAGAGACACCCTTGTCCTTGGAGACAGGGTTATCAGACGATGCATCTGAAGATGCGATCCGGACCACTTGTCCAACAGGTCCCACTGAAAGGTTCTTGCATGAAACCTGCCGAATGGAATCGCTTCGTAGGAAGCTACCATTTTTCCCAGGATCCGCGTGCAGTGATGCACCGACACCTGTTTTGGTTTTAGGAGGCCTCTGACTAGAGATGACAGCTCCTTGGCCTTCTCCTCCGGGAGAAACACTTTTCTCTGTTCTGTGTCCAGAACCATCCCTAGGAACAGCAGGCGTGTCGTAGGGACCAGCTGTGACTTTGGAATGTTTAGAATCCAGCCGTGCTGTTGTAGCACTTCCCGAGATAGTGCTACCCCTACCAACAACTGCTCTCTGGACCTCGCCTTTATCAGGAGATCGTCCAAGTACGGGATAATTAAAACTCCCTTCCTTCGAAGGAGTATCATAATTTCCGCCATTACCTTGGTAAAGACCCTCGGAGCCGTGGAGAGGCCGAACGGCAACGTCTGGAATTGGTAATGACAATCTTGTACCACAAACCTGAGGTACTCCTGGTAAGGATGGTAAATGGGGACATGTAGGTAAGCATCCTTGATGTCCAGCGATACCATGTAATCTCCCTCGTCCAGGCTTGCAATAACCGCCCTGAGCGATTCCATCTTGAACTTGAATTTTTTTATATATGTGTTCAAGGATTTCAAATTTAAAATGGGTCTCACCGAACCGTCCAGTTTCGGTACCACAAACATTGTGGAATAGTAACCCCTTCCTTGTTGAAGTAGGGGCACCTTTACTATCACTTGTTGTGAATACAGCTTTGAATTGCCTGTAACACTGCCTCCCTGCCTGAGGGAGTGGTTGGCAAGGCAGATTTGAGGAAACGGCGGGGGGGAGACGTCTCGAATTCCAGTTTGTACCCCTGAGATACTATTTGAAGGATCCAGGGATCCACCCGTGAGCGAGCCCACTGATTGCTGAAATGCTTGAGACGGGCCCCCACCGTACCTGGCTCTGCCTGTGGAGCCCCAGCGTCATGCTGTGGACTTAGAGGAAGCGGGGGAGGACTTTTGCTCCTGGGAACTGGCTGTATGCTGCAGCTTTTTCCCTCTACCTCTGCCTCTGGGCAGAAAGGACGCGCCTTTAACCCGCTTGCCCCTATTGGGCCGAAAGGACTGTACCTGATAATACGGTGCTTTCTTTGGTTGTGAGGGAACATGGGGCAAAAATGTAGACTTCCCAGCTGTTGCTGTGGAAACGAGGTCCGAGAGACCATCCCCGAACAATTCCTCACCCTTATAAGGCAGAACTTCCATGTGTCGTTTGGAATCTGCATCACCTGTCCACTGCCGAGTCCATAACCCTCTCCTGGCAGAAATGGACATTGCACTAATTTTGGATGCCAGCCGGCAAATATCCCTCTGTGCATCCCTCATGTATAAAAGTGCGTCTTTTATATGCTCTACGTTTAGCAAAATAGTGTCCCTGTCTAGGGTATCTATATTTTCTGACAGGGAATCTGACCACGCAGCAGCAGCGCTGCACATCCAGGCTGAAGCTATAGCCGGTCTCAGTATCACACCTGTGTGTGTATATATAGATTTCAGGATAGCCTCCTGCTTTCTATCAGCAGATTCCTTCAGGGCGGCCGTATCCGGAGACGGTAGTGCCACCTTCTTTGACAAGCGTGTGAGCGCTTTATCTACCCTAGGGGATGTTTCCCAGCGTGACCTATCCTCTGGCGGGAAAGGGTACGCCATTAGTAACCTCTTAGAAATTACCATCTTTTTATCAGGGGAAGCCCATGCTTCTTCACACACTTCATTTAACTCTTCAGATGGAGGAAAAGCTACTGGTAGTTTTTTCTCTCCAAACATTATACCCTTTTTTGTGGTACCGGGGGTAACATCAGAAATGTGCAACACATTTTTCATTGCCTCAATCATGTAACGTGTGGCCCTACTGGAAGTTATATTAGTCTCTTCGTCGTCGACACTGGAGTCAGTATCCGTGTCGACATCTGTGTCAACCATCTGAGGTAGCGGGCGTTTTAGAGCCCCTGATGGTTTTTGAGACGCCTGGGCAGGCACAGGCTGAGAAGCCGACTGTCCCACATTAGGTATGTCGTCAAACCTTTTATGTAAGGAGTCGACACTATCACGTAATTCCTTCCACAGCACCATCCACTCAGGTGTCGACCCCGCAGGGGGTGACATCACATTTACAGGCATCTGCTCCGCCTCCACATAAGCCTCCTCATCAAACATGTCGACACAGCCGTACCGACACACCGCAAACACACAGGGAATGCTCTGACAGAGGACAGGACCCCACAAAGCCCTTTGGGGAGACAGAGAGAGAGTATGCCAGCACACACCAGAGCGCTATATAACACTGGGATCCCACTATCAATGAGTGTTTTCCCTATAGCTGCTTTTTTATATATATTACATATATATATCTATACTGCGCCTAAATTTAGTGCCCCCCCTCTCTTTTTTACCCTTCTGTAGTATTCTCAGACTGCAGGGGAGAGCTAGGGAGCTTCCTTCCAGCGGAACTGTGAGGGAAAAATGGCGCCAGTGTGCTGAGGGAGAAGCCCCGCCCCCTTTTCGGCGGACTTTCTCCCGCTTTTTCTGTGATACTGGCAGGGGTAATTTTACATCTATATAGCCTCTGGGACTATATATGATGTATATTTTGCCAGCCAAGGTGTTATTTATTGCTCTCAGGGCGCCCCCCCCCCAGCGCCCTGCACCCATCAGTGACCGAAGTATGAGGTGTACATGAGGAGCAATGGCGCACAGCTGCAGTGCTGTGCGCTACCTTGGTGAAGACCGAAGTCTTCTGCCGCCGATTTTCCGGACCTTCTTCGTGCTTCTGGCTCTGTAAGGGGGACGGCGGCGCGGCTCCGGGAACGAACACCAAGGTCGGGTCCTGCGGTCGATCCCTCTGGAGCTAATGGTGTCCAGTAGCCTAAGAAGCCCAAACTACCACCTGTTAGGTAGGTTCGCTTCTTCTCCCCTTAGTCCCTCGCTGCAGTGAGTCTGTTGCCAGCAGATCTCACTGAAAATAAAAAACCTAAATATACTTTCTTTCTAGGTGCTCAGGAGAGCCCCTAGTGTGCATCCAGCTCGGCCGGGCACAAGAATCTAACTGAGGTCTGGAGGAGGGTCTTAGTGGGAGGAGCCAGTACACACCAGTAGTCTAAAAGCTTTCTTTATAGTTGTGCCCAGTCTCCTGCGGAGCCGCTAATCCCCATGGTCCTTACGGAGTCCCCAGCATCCACTTAGGACGTTAGAGAAATAGGATTTTAGTACCTACCGGTAAATCCTTTTCTCCTAGTCCGTAGAGGATGCTGGGCGCCCGTCCCAGTGCGTACTGTGTCTGCAGTTATTGATTTTGGTTGCACTTTGTGGTGTTTCTTCTCTGTCAGGCTATCACTGACGTTGTTCATGCCATGGCATGTGGTTTCTTATTATTGGTGGGTTGACACACAGGTTGTGTTCCATATTCTCTCGGCATATGGCTGTATGGTTTCATGCTGTGGGCTGGTATTCTGTTGAAGGCCATGTTTTGCGGTATGTTCGTGGTGTGAGCTGGTATGACACTGTGTTTAAATTATAAATTCTTTCCTCGAAATGTCCGTCTCTCCTGGGCACAGTTTTCTAACTGAGGTCTGGAGGAGGGGCATAGAGGGAGGAGCCAGTTCACACCCAGTTTAAGTCTTTATAGTGTGCCCAAGCTCCTGCGGATCCGTCTATACCCCATGGTCCTTTTGGAGTCCCCAGCATCCTCTACGGACTAGGAGAAAAGGATTTACCGGTAGGTACTAAAATCCTATTTTTTGCTTATGTCCATACAAATAAACTAGCAGCATCTACTATATTCTATTGCACAAGTTAGCAATATCAATCCTTTCAAGCTACAACCACTAACACAATAAAAGCACAAGATGCAGCTACATTTATTTTATCCCCAGCCAGGGGGAATATAGTTCTTTTTCGCCAATTAAGGTCATAACCAGGAGCGCTGCGAGCGCCACAGGAATTTCTGCTCACTTACATTACAAACCAGGATGCTCTATTAAACCAACCACATGCAGATTTTTCAAGCAAGCTCAGCCAGTTAGGGGCCATCTGATTAATCACATACAGTATTCACAATGAAAAGCAAATAACAAAAAAGTACAGAGAAGAAAAGTTTTAATAAGTAGAGTTCATAATTACGGCAAATTCAAGCTCATATATTTCTGTTTTTTGCATCAGTTACATTTAGTCATGGATTTAAAAAAAAAAAAAAGTGTCAAAACGTTTAAATTTTTTTTAAACCATTTATTGAAGGCTTCAAATGAAAACACAGGGTCACATTCAGATACGCATGTAAGCCAGATGTTTACACACACATCCAATGTTTTTAAATCTGCGCATGTACAGATCTGGGGTTATGATGATGCCCGCAGTGCCCCAAAAGCTCTATCATGATTGACATGCTGCTGTCGTTTTGTGGAGGCCCTGGCGGGGATGGGTGATGCCAGCCTCCTTTTCTGGGCCAACCTGCGGCTCGCAACCCTGTAGTGAAGCCACACTGGTTACAGAGACAAAGCACAATGGGGGTCATTCCAACCCGATCGCTCGCTGCAGTTTATCGCCGAAGGCCGTCGTTGCCTAGCGATCGCCTCTGCCTGATTGACAGGCAGAGGCGGTCGCTGGGCGGAAGGGGGCTGGACGGCGGCGTTAACCCGCCATTTAGGGGGCGCGGTCTAGCCAACACAGGCGTGGCCGCACCGGTGGGGGGGGAGGGGGGGCCGCGGCGGCTGCGTGACGTCACACGCAGCCGCTGTAACCCGGGCAGCGAAGAGGTTCTCCCGGCCAGCCGCAGGAGCTGCGCTGGCCGGGAATTACTCCTCAAATGCAAAAGCATCACCGCTGTGCAATGGTTATGCATTTCTGCGGGGGGGAGGAGGGGGGCGGCGCTGACATGCGGGGTGGGCTAGCCCTGTGCTGGGCGTCCCCCCGCATGTCTGAGTGCCTGATCGTAGCTGTGCTAAATTTAGCACAGCTACAATCAACTCGGAATGACCCCCAAGAAGAGGTACTCTTTTTGTTGGGGCACTCAACTACCCTATGTGAGAGCAAAAAGTTGCATAAAACTTAATGTTTATTAGAAAATATTGTTAAAATATAGTATGGTGTGGACATATATTGGGTTCTATTATCCAATCAACTGAAATGCTGTTTTAATGCAAGTTGAATTTATTTTGGTTTTCACATATTATCCAAAGCTGGAATAAAAAGGCGTTTCATATATTCAGCTTAGACTAGTGGATGGCGAGCTGAGAGCTGGGTATGAGTAAGGCAGGGGACTAGCTTCTAGTTCAGGGATTCCCAATGATGGTGATCAAGGAACACTAACAGTCCAGGTTTTAAGGATAGCTATGCTTGCGCACAGGTGACTTAATTAGTGCCTCACTTATTTTGACTTAACCCTCAAGCGTGGATATCACTACCTGGACTGTTAGTGTGGCCCAAGGTTCGGAATCATTGTTCTAGATCAGTGGTTCTCAAACTCGGTCCTCAGGACCCCACACAGTGCATGTTTTGCAGGTAACCCAGCAGGTGCACAGGTGTATTAATTACTCACTGACACATTTTAAAAGGTCCACAGGTGGAGCTAATTATTTCACTTGCGATTCTGTGAGGAGACCTGCAAAATATGTACTGTGTGGGGTCCTGAGGACCGAGTTTGAGAACCTGTGTTCTAGATCTTTTAGTCATAATTGCTTTAGTTATAATCCCTGGTGCAAAATAAACCAGCTTCAGAGTATATTGCTTTTAATATCCTGTTGAGTATATCTGCCTTAGGCTGAGTTTGTTAGTTAAGCAGTGTTGAATGTGTGCTCCTGTTTAACAAATCAATCAGACCTGCTCTCCTTTGGTTTCTGTGTCACAGCTCAACTCCCACTACCTAGATTTCTTGGCTAGCTGGACAGGAAACCTATGGCTGTCACCGCTTGGCTTCTACTCCCAGACCTCCTCCTGGATGTGGGTTTGTTCTCCAGTTACTCCCCCAGCTCCCGCCACTGGACTGTCTTTTTCTGGATACGTCACAGATCTCCCCCTCGGGTAAGTAGCTTGCAGGGCAGCTCCACTCTCTTCAGCCTCTATACCTGCTGTGGATTTTATATGCTCTTCAGATTAGATATATGTTCCTCTCTGCTCTCCTGCTCTGCCTGTGAGCCACTACTGTCAGCTTAACCCTCAGCAAACAAGAGTATATGTAGTAAGCATATTCAGATACATGTTTTGGGGTATATACATACACATTATACAAAAGTAATTATGCAGTGTAGTATGTGGTAACTGGGGTTACAAACTAATTACCGGAACGCCGTTCCTCAGATACCAACGCTGGATCTGATACTCACATGGTCACTGGGACCTGGACAAAAATACTGGAGCCGCATCAGCCACCTCTAAAGCACCAGGAAATGTTTGTCAACAGTTCATCACATAGATATAATGAATGTCGGGATGGTCACTGTCGACATGCTGAGTGTGCCGACATGCTGCATGTCAACAGTTCATCCATGCCAACATTTATATGATAACGGTTGACAATTCGTACCAAAAAATGAGCTGTCGGGTGCTATCCATCTACAGAAATTGTATATATTCCTATATTAACACACTGTATATCAGCAATAACAAACTAAAAATAATATAAATGTAAAAATGAAAAAGAGTTGTAGGAAAAACATCAGAAATCATCATCTAAAAGCAGAATTGTCAGCAGAGTCCTATTTTCAAAAACTGAGATGAGCAGTATACAGGGGCAGATGTATTAACCTGGAGAAGGCATAAGGAAGTGATAAACCAGTGATAAGTGCAAGGTGATAAACGCACCAGCCAATCAGATCCTAACTGTTAATTTACATATTGGAACTGACTGGCTGGCGCCTTTATCACCTTGCACATATCCCTGGTTTATCACTTCCTTATGCCTCCTCCAGGTTAATACATCTGCCCCACAGAGTGAAATGCGTGTCTGTGGTAGCTATGCTGTTTTAGTCACTGGCCATGCCCACATTGTCACTAGCCACGCCCACACAGCACTAGCCACATCCCCAACACATTGCACAATAGACCTTTTTAAAAAAAACATTACTTTTTTTGAAATTTTTGAAAGTAAATGAGGGTAACAAAAAGAATAAGATTTTAAACCTACCGGTAAATCTTTTTCTCCTAGTCCGTAGAGGATGCTGGGGACTCCGTAAGGACCATGGGGTATAGACGGGCTCCGCAGGAGACATGGGCACTATAAAGAACTTTTGAATGGGTGTGCACTGGCTCCTCCCTCTATGACCCTCATCCAGACCTCAGTTAGAGAAACTGTGCCCAGAGGAGACGGACAGTACGAAGAAAGGATTTTGTTAACCCAAGGGCAAGATTCATACCAGCCCACACCATCCACATCGTATCACCTTGAATATACGAACTAGTCAACAGTATGAAACAAACAGCATCAGTCAAAGACCGATCAAAACTGTAACATAACCCTTATGCAGGCAATAACTATGTACTATATACAAGAAAATGGATAGGGCCAAAATCTGAACCTTAATGGAGCCTAATTTTAGGCCCATATTCACTCCAGTCTGTAGGAAGTGGAGAAAACGGCCCAGATGGAAATCTTCCGGAGGAGCATTCTTGGTTTCACACCAAGAGACATACTTCCTCCAGATACGGTGATAATGTTTAGCTGTCACCTCCTTCCTAGCCTTTATCAGAGTAGGGATGACCTCGTCCGGAATGCCCTTACCAGCTAGGATCTGGCGTTCAACCGCCATGCCGCCAAACGCAGCCACGGTAAGTCTTGGAACAGACAGGGCCCCTGTTGTAACAGGTCCTCTCTGAGAGGAAGAGGCCACGGATCTTCTGTGAGCATTTCCTGCAGATCCGGATACCAGGCCCTTCGAGGCCAATCTGGAACAATTAGAATTGTCTGTACTCCTTGTCGTCTTATGATTTTCAATATTTTTGAGATGAGAGGAAGAGGAGGGAACACATAGACTGACTGAAACACCAACGGTATCACCAGGGCGTCCAATGCTACTGCTTGAGGGTCCCTTGACCTGGCACAATACCTCAGAAGCTTCTTGTTGAGGCGTGACGCCATCATGTCTATTTGAGGAAGTCCCCACTGACTTGCAATCTCTGTAAAGACTTCTTGATGAAGCCCCCACTCCCCTGGATGGAGATCGTGTCTGCTGAGGAAGTCTGCTTCCCAGTTGTCCACTCCCGGGATGAAGACTGCTGTCAAAGCGCTTACATGATTTTCCGCCCAGCGAAGAATCCTGGTGGCTTCTGCCATCGCCAGTCTGCTTCTTGTTCCGCCTTGGCGGTTTACATGAGCCACGGCTGTGACGTTGTCTGACTGAATCAGAACAGACAGGCCGCGAAGAAGAGTCTCCGCCCGACGTAGGCCGTTGTAGATGGCCCTCAATTCCAGTTCATTTATGTGTAGACAAGCCTCCTGGCTTGACCACAGTCCCTGGAAGTTTCTTCCCTGTGTGACTGCTCCCCATCCTCGGAGGCTCGCGTCCGTGGTCACCAGAACCCAGTCTTGAATGCCGAACCTGCGACCCTCTAGAAGGTGAGCACTCTGCAGCCAACACAAGAGAGATACCCTGGCCCTGGTGGACAGGCTGATCTTCTGATGAATATGTAGATGGGACCCGGACCACTTGTCCAGAAGGTCCCACTGAAAAGTCCTCGCATGGAACCTGCCGAAGGGAATGGCCTCGTAAGACGCCACCATTTTCCCCAGAACTCAAGTGCATTGATGGACCGACACCCTTTTCGGCTTCAACAGGTCCCTGACCAAGTTCTGGAGTTCCTGGGCTTTTTCCATTGGGAGAAAAACCCTTTTTTGTTCTGTGTCCAGAATCATGCCTAAGAAAGTCAATCGGGTCGTTGGAACCAACTGTGACTTTGGCAGATTGAGAACCCAGCCGTGCTGCTGCAACACCCTCAGGGAGAGTGACACGCTTTTCAGCAAATGTTCTCTCGATCTCGCTTTTATCAGGAGATCGTCCAAGTACGGGATAATTGTGACTCCCTGCTTGCGCAGGAGCACCATCATTTCCGCCATTACCTTGGTGAAAATCCTCGGGGCCGTGGAAAGCCCAAACGGCAACGTCTGAAATTGGTAATGACAATCCTGTACCACAAATCTCAGGAACGCTTGATGAGGAGGATATATGGGGACATGAAGGTATGCATCCTTTATATCCAGTGACACCATAAAATCCCCCCCCCCCCCCCTCCAGGCTGGCGATGACCGCTCTGAGTGATTCCATCTTGAATTTGAACCTTTTCAAGTATAGGTTTAGGGATTTTAAATTCAGAATGGGTCTGACCGAATCGTCCGGTTTCGGGACCACAAACAGGGTTGAGTAGTACCCTGTCCCCTGTTGAAGCAGGGGAACTTTGACCACCACTTGTTGAAGACAGTTTTTGAATTGCATCTAAAACTACCTCCCTTTCTGGGGAAGAAGCTGGTAGGGCCGATTTGAAAAACCGGCGAGGAGGCACATCTTCGAATTCCAGCTTGTAACCCTGGGATACAATTTCTATTGCCCAGGGATCCACCTGTGATTGAACCCAGACGTGGCTGAAAAGTCGAAGACGTGCCCCCACTGGGGCGGACTCCCTCAGCGGAGCCCCAGCGTCATGCGGTGGATTTAGTAGAAGCCGGGGAGGACTTCTGCTCCTGGGAACTAGCCGTAGCTGGCAGCTTTTTCCCTCTGCCCTTACCTCTGGCGAGAAAAGAAGATCCCCGTACTCTTTTGGACTTATGCGACCGAAAGGACTGCATCTGATAATGTGGCGTTTTCTTTGGCTGTGAGGAAACATAAGGTAAAAAAGTAGATTTACCTGCAGTAGCTGTGGAAACCAGGTCCGTGAGACCTTCCCCAAATAAGTCCTCACCCTTGTAAGGCAAAACCTCCATATGCCTCTTTGAGTCGGCATCACCTGTCCATTGGCGGGTCCACAGGGCTCGCCTAGCAGAAATCGCCATTGCGTTGGCTCTTGAACCCAGTAGGCCAACGTCTCTCTAAGCATCTCTCATATATAGGACAGCGTCTTTAATATGACCCAAGGTCAATAAAATGGTATCCTTATCCAGGGAATCAATTTCAGCAGACAAGGTATCTGTCCAAGCTGCTACAGCGCTACAAACCCAAGTCGACGCTATCGCCGGTCTGAGCAAGGTACCAGTATGTGTATAAATCGACTTCAAGGTAGTCTCCTGCCTGCGATCAGCAGGATCCTTGAGGGCTGTGGTATCTTGAGACGGCAGCGCCACCTTTTTGGATAAGCGCGTTAACGCCTTGTACACCCTGGGGGAGGATTCCCACCGTATCCTGTCCTTAGCCGGGAAAGGATACGCCATAAGAATCCTCTTGGGAATCTGCAGTTTCTTGTCTGGAGTTTCCCAAGCCCTTTCAAACAACTCATTTAGCTCATGAGAAGGGGGGAAAGTAACCTCAGGTTTCTTTTCATTAAACATGTGGACCCTCGTGTCAGGGACAGAGGGGTCATCTGTGATATGCAACACATCTTTTATTGCAATAATCATATAATGAATACTTTTTGAAACTTTGGCTGCAACCTCGCATCATCGTAGTCGACACTGGAGTCAGAATCCGTGTCGGTATCAGTGTCTGCTACTTGGGATAGTGGGCACTTCTGAGACCCAGAAGGGCCCTGTGACATAGTGAAAGGCAAGGATTGACTCCCTGCATTTTCCCTGGACTCCGCTTTGTCCAACCTCTTATGTAATAAATTCACATTTGCATTTAAAACATTCCACATATCCAACCAATCAGGTGTCGGCGTTGCCGACGGAGACACCACACTCATTTGCTCCACCTCCTCCCTAGAAGAGCCTTCTGCTTCAGACATGCCGACACACACGTACCGACACCCCCACACACTCAGGGAAATATCTAATCTGGAGACAGTTCCCCAAAAAGGCCCTTTGGAGAGACAGAGAGAGAGAGTATGCCAGCACACACCCAGCGCCAAATGACCCTGGAAAAACAATTCCCAGATACACAGCGCTTTTTATATATATATTCAATATGCACTCACTGTGCCATATATATGTGCCCCCCCTTCTTTTTAAGCCCTCTGTCACCGTGTTCAGCAGGGGAGAGTCCGGGGAGCCAGCTTCTCAGCAGCGTGCTGTGGAGAAAATGGCGCTGGTTAGTGCTGTGGAATCAAGCTCCGCCCCCTCAGCGGCGGGCTTCGGTCCCGCTCAAAAATATAATGCTGGCGGGGGTTCATATATCTAATGCCTCTGCAGTATATATACTTCATATTGCCAGCCAAGAGGTTTTATTGCTGCCCAGGGCGCCCCCCCTGCGCCCTGCACCCATTCGTGCCTGTAGTGTGTGTGGGAGCAATGGCGCGCAGCGTTACCTCAGTGAAGATCAGAAGTCTGCTGCCACCTTTGAAGTCTTCTTTCTTCTTATACTCACCCGGCTTCTATCTTCCGGCTCTGCAAGGAGGGCGGCGGCGCGGCTCTGGGACGAACGGCTAGGGTGAGACCTGAGTTCTGATCCCTCTGGAGCTAATGGTGTCCAGTAGCCTAGGAAGGGCTAGGTCTGCTTCTCTCCCCTCAGTCCCACGATGCAGGGAGTCTGTTGCCAGCAGTGCTCCCTGAAAATAAAAAACCTAACAAAATTCTTTTTTCAGAGAAACTCAGGAGAGCTCCCTATATAAATTCCAACTAAATCACCTCATATGTATCGAGGTTGGAGAAGAAGAAGAGTTTTTAACCCCTGCTGTTTTGAACATATAATTAGGGAAGCCAATCCCGGGCCATTTTTTCAATCCCGGGTATCGGGATTGAAAAATGGTCAATCCTGGGATTCCCGGGATATCCAGGATTGGCTTTTCCTTATGTGGCCGCCCCCCTCGCCCAGCACACATAACTCACCATACATCCAAGGCGGACGGGTGGGAAACATCATCTTCTCCCTCTCGGCGGCTCCCGGCGGCGGGTGACGGCGCAGCGTGACCTGTGACTGCACGTCATGCTGCGCGGGGGAGCCGGGAGGAGGGAGCTGGGCAGTGTCTGAGCGTCCACTGATCCCTCAATCCCCGGGATTGGAGCTTCCAAACCCGGGATTGAATCCTGGCCGTTTTTGTGCCTAAATCCCGGGATACTGTCAATCCTGATCCCGGGATTGGCCTCCCTAGATATAATGCTTATGAACCTTATTCTGAATAGCTGAGATACACAGTATTGATTGAATCAGATCTCCACAATGGAGGATTCCGTAGCAACCAGAATGTGCCCAATATAACTATCCCCCGGAGAAAGCTGTCTAGAGTATAAATGGAATAGCGCTGTAGCCGGATCTACTGGAATATCTATTCCAACATAATAGACCCTTTAAAGTATCTCAAAAGGTGCAAATATTGTCTCATTGAAAATATAGCGTATTTTGGTTAAAGAATCTCGATATCAGAGTATCAACAAAGAGTGGGCATTTCTGAGTGGAGTATGGGCAGATCGAGAACATGACTCATGTTAAGATTTTGTTTCTACATATATTTGGAGCTACAATATAGGACAAAGGCCAGTCTTCTCTATTGCCAGAGGATTCAAATAAAGTACAGTATTTTTCTGTTTTCTGAAAAATAACCGGTGCCCCCTCTAAATTCATAAACCCCATACCATATGCATTATACACCTTTTTAGTTCTTGTTTTACAAAATTAAATATTTCTGCTTGTTTTGCACTTTGCAAATGACCTCCAACACATTCTGAATTAGCCCTATAGTTTTGAGCAATTAAAAGCAATACATATTCACAAATTGTATTCGTCAGCATTGTAAACCACAGCAAGTTAATAAATTCTCCAACTAACCCTCAAACTTCTTTTTTTTTTAAATTCCCTAGGAAAAACTTTTGTTGCAGTGAGTTATGACTCTATTGATTTACAGCAGAAGTGAGCACATGCTGCATTAATATTTGCTGTACAGTACAATAATTACATTTCTTCACAAAGTCACTGCAAATATAATTCATCAACGCAACATGCCAGCAATTATACAAGCCATCATTTGTCACTAACATTATAATCAGCAGCTGAACCATGATTTCATTTTTATTCGTAATGAAACAAAGTTATGGAAGAAGGAACAATTGCCCTGATTCAGGTTTTATTTGGCTGTCAAAAAGTTCCAGACACAGGTGGTCATTCCGAGTTGTTCGCTCGGTAATTTTCTTCGCATCGCAGCGATTTTCCGCTTAATGCGCATGCGCAATGTTCGCACTGCGACTGCGCCGAGTAAATTTGCTATGCAGTTAGGAATATTACTCACGGTTTTTTCATCGTTCTGTTGATCGTAATGTGATTGACAGGAAGTGGGTGTTTCTGGGCGGAAACAGGCCGTTTTAGGGGCGTGTGGGAAAAAACGCTACCGTTTCTGGGAAAAACGCGGGAGTGGCTTGAGAAACGGAGGAGTGTCTGGGCGAACGCTGGGTGTGTTTGTGACGTCAAACCAGGAACGACAAGCACTGAACTGATCGCACTGGCAGAGTAAGTCTCGAGCTACTCAGAAACTGCACAGAGATGTCTTATCGCAATATTGCGAATCTTTCGTTCGCAATTTTAAGATGCTAAGATTCACTCCCAGTAGGCGGCGGCTTAGCGTGAGTAAATCTGCTAAAAACAGCTTGCGAGCGAACAACTCGGAATGACCACCACAATACAAAGTTCATACGGTTCTCCCTAATGTAACACACAGTAGCATAAAACCACTCTCCATGTATACTTATCCAGCTTGATAGTGTGAAGGATTTAAAAGGTCTTGTACTAAGTAAAACCATAAGGAAAATACAGGTGGGGTCCCATGAACTATTAATCCAAATAGACATTAAACATTACATTTTTATTTTAATGCAGGTTTTGATTGACTGATTATGAAACACCACCCATATTATTCCTAAGGGGTTTAGGTACGTAATGTTAACAGTCAAAATGTTGACATTTATCATATGTACAGTTGAAATGTCGACATTTCGTCCTGGTGGCCCAGTGGTGACCTACACCTCTTTCACACTGCCATAAATATCCCAGGTTATTGCACATGAACGCGCAGCAAACCGGGTTGTTGGGGGTAATTCAGAGTTGATCGCAGCAGCAAATTTGCTAGCAGTCATAAAAAACCATGTGCACTGCAGGGGGGGGGGGCAGATGTAACTAGAGATGAGCGGGTTCGGTTTCTCTGAATCCGAACCCGCACGAACTTCATGTTTTTTTTCACGGGTCCGAGCGACTCGGATCTTCCCGCCTTGCTCGGTTAACCCGAGCGCGCCCGAACGTCATCATGACGCTGTCGGATTCTCGCGAGACTCGGATTCTATATAAGGAGCCGCGCGTCGCCGCCATTTTCACACGTGCATTGAGATTGATAGGGAGAGGACGTGGCTGGCGTCCTCTCCATTTAGATTAGAAGAGAGAGAGAGAGAGAGAGAGAGAGAGAGATTGACCTGATTTACTGGAGCTTAGGAGTACTGTAGAAGTGTAGAGAGTGCAGAGTTTACTAGTGACTGACCACAGTGACCACCAGACAGTGCAGTTTTATTTAATATATCCGTTCTCTGCCTGAAAAAAACGATACACACAGTGACTCAGTCACATACCATATCTGTGTGCACTGCTCAGCCCAGTGTGCTGCATCATCTATGTATATATATCTGACTGTGCTCAGCTCACACAGCTTATAATTGTGGGGGAGACTGGGGAGCACTGCAGTGCCAGTTAATAGTTATAGGTTATAGCAGGAGCCAGGAGTACATATTATATTAAAATTAAACAGTGCACACTTTTGCTGCAGGAGTGCCACTGCCAGTGTGACTGACCAGTGACCTGACCACACTGACCACCAGTATAGTTAGTAGTATACTATATTGTGTGATTGCCTGAAAAAGTTAAACACTCGTCGTGTGACTTCACTTGTGTGGTGTTTTTTTTTTTATTCTATAAAAAACTAATTCTGCTGACAGACAGTGTCCAGCAGGTCCGTCATTATATAATATATACCTGTCCGGCTGCAGTAGTGATATATATATATTTTTTATATCATTATTTATCATCCAGTCGCAGCAGACACAGTACGGTAGTTCACGGCTGTAGCTACCTCTGTGTCGTCACTCGGCAGTCCGTCCATAATTGTATACCACCTACCCGAGGTTTTTTTTTCTTTCTTCTTTATACATACATACTACTACATCTCTTTATCAACCAGTCTATATTAGCAGCAGACACAGTACGGTAGTTCACGGCTGTAGCTACCTCTGTGTCGGCACTCGGCAGTCCGTCCATAATTGTATACCACCTACCCGTGGTTTTTTTTTCTTTTTTCTTTATACATACATACTACTACATCTCTTTATCAACCAGTCTATATTAGCAGCAGACACAGTACAGTACGGTAGTTCACGGCTGTAGCTACCTCTGTGTCGGCACTCGGCAGTCCGTCCATAATTGTATACCACCTACCCGTGGTTTTTTTTTCTTTCTTCTTTATACATACATACTACTACATCTCTTTATCAACCAGTCTATATTAGCAGCAGACACAGTACGGTAGTTCACGGCTGTAGCTACCTCTGTGTCGGCACTCGGCAGTCCGTCCATAATTGTATGCCACCTACCCGTGTTTTTTTTTTCTTTCTTCTTTATACATACATACTACTACATCTCTTTATCAACCAGTCTATATTAGCAGCAGACACAGTACGGTAGTTCACGGCTGTAGCTACCTCTGTGTCGGCACTCGGAAGTCCGTCCATAATTGTATACCACCTACCCGTGGTTTTTTTTTCTTTCTTCTTTATACATACATACTACTACATCTCTTTATCAACCAGTCTATATTAGCAGCAGACACAGTACAGTACGGTAGTTCACGGCTGTAGCTACCTCTGTGTCGGCACTCGGCAGTCTGTCCATAATTGTATACCACCTACCCGTGGTTTTTTTTTCTTTCTTCTTTATACATACATACTACTACATCTCTTTATCAACCAGTCTATATTAGCAGCAGACACAGTACGGTAGTTCACGGCTGTAGCTACCTCTGTGTCGGCACTCGGCAGTCCGTCCATAATTGTATACCACCTACCCGTGGTTTTTTTTTCTTTCTTCTTTATACATACATACTACTACATCTCTTTATCAACCAGTCTATATTAGCAGCAGACACAGTACGGTAGTTCACAGCTGTAGCTACCTCTGTGTCGGCACTCGGCAGTCCGTCCATAATTGTATACCACCTACCCGTGGTTTTTTTTTCTTTCTTCTTTATACATACATACTACTACATCTCTTTATCAACCAGTCTATATTAGCAGCAGACACAGTACAGTACGGTAGTCCACGGCTGTAGCTACCTCTGTGTCGGCACTCGGCAGTCCGTCCATAATTGTATACCACCTACCCGAGGTTTTTTTTTCTTTCTTCTTTATACATACATACTACTACATCTCTTTATCAACCAGTCTATATTAGCAGCAGACACAGTACAGTACGGTAGTTCACGGCTGTAGCTACCTCTGTGTCGGCACTCGGCAGTCCGTCCATAATTGTATACCACCTACCCGTGGTTTTTTTTTCTTTCTTCTTTATACATACATACTACTACATCTCTTTATCAACCAGTCTATATTAGCAGCAGACACAGTACAGTACGGTAGTTCACGGCTGTAGCTACCTCTGTGTCGGCACTCGGCAGTCCGTCCATAATTGTATACCACCTACCCGTGGTTTTTTTTTTCTTTCTTCTTTATACATACATACTACTACATCTCTTTATCAACCAGTCTATATTAGCAGCAGACACAGTACAGTACGGTAGTTCACGGCTGTAGCTACCTCTGTGTCGGCACTCGGCAGTCCGTCCATAATTGTATACTAGTATCCATCCATCTCCATTGTTTACCTGAGGTGCCTTTTAGTTGTGCCTATTAAAATATGGAGAACAAAAATGTTGAGGTTCCAAAATTAGGGAAAGATCAAGATCCACTTCCACCTCGTGCTGAAGCTGCTGCCACTAGTCATGGCCGAGACGATGAAATGCCAGCAACGTCGTCTGCCAAGGCCGATGCCCAATGTCATAGTACAGAGCATGTCAAATCCAAAACACCAAATATCAGTAAAAAAAGGACTCCAAAACCTAAAATAAAATTGTCGGAGGAGAAGCGTAAACTTGCCAATATGCCATTTACCACACGGAGTTGCAAGGAACGGCTGAGGCCCTGGCCTATGTTCATGGCTAGTGGTTCAGCTTCACATGAGGATGGAGGCACTCAGCCTCTCGCTAGAAAAATGAAAAGACTCAAGCTGGCAAAAGCAGTAGCACCGCAAAGAACTGTGCGTTCTTCGAAATCCCAAATCCACAAGGAGAGTCCAATTGTGTCGGTTGCGATGCCTGACCTTCCCAACACTGGACGTGAAGAGCATGCGCCTTCCACCATTTGCACGCCCCCTGCAAGTGCTGGAAGGAGCACCCGCAGTCCAGTTCCTGATAGTCAGATTGAAGATGTCAGTGTTGAAGTACACCAGGATGAGGAGGATATGGGTGTTGCTGGCGCTGGGGAGGAAATTGACCAGGAGGATTCTGATGGTGAGGTGGTTTGTTTAAGTCAGGCACCCGGGGAGACACCTGTTGTCCGTGGGAGGAATATGGCCGTTGACATGCCTGGTGAAAATACCAAAAAAATCAGCTCTTCGGTGTGGAGGTATTTCAACAGAAATGCGGACAACAGGTGTCAAGCCGTGTGTTCCCTTTGTCAAGCTGTAATAAGTAGGGGTAAGGACGTTAACCACCTCGGAACATCCTCCCTTATACGTCACCTGCAGCGCATTCATAATAAGTCAGTGACAAGTTCAAAAACTTTGGGTGACAGCGGAAGCAGTCCACTGACCAGTAAATCCCTTCCTCTTGTAACCAAGCTCACGCAAACCACCCCACCAACTCCCTCAGTGTCAATTTCCTCCTTCCCCAGGAATGCCAATAGTCCTGCAGGCCATGTCACTGGCAATTCTGACGATTCCTCTCCTGCCTGGGATTCCTCCGATGCATCCTTGCGTGTAACGCCTACTGCTGCTGGCGCTGCTGTTGTTGCTGCTGGGAGTCGATGGTCATCCCAGAGGGGAAGTCGTAAGACCACTTTTACTACTTCCACCAAGCAATTGACTGTCCAACAGTCCTTTGCGAGGAAGATGAAATATCACAGCAGTCATCCTACTGCAAAGCGGATAACTGAGGCCTTGGCATCCTGGGTGGTGAGAACCGTGGTTCCGGTATCCATCATTACTGCAGAGCCAACTAGAGACTTGTTGGAGGTACTGTGTCCCCGGTACCAAATACCATCTAGGTTCCATTTCTCTAGGCAGGCGATACCGAAAATTTACACAGACCTCAGAAAAAGAGTCACCAGTGTCCTAAAAAATGCAGCTGTACCCAATGTCCACTTAACCACGGACATGTGGACAAGTGGAGCAGGGCAGGGTCAGGACTATATGACTGTGACAGCCCACTGGGTAGATGTATGGACTCCCGCCGCAAGAACAGCAGCGGCGGCACCAGTAGCAGCATCTCGCAAACGCCAACTCTTTCCTAGGCAGGCTACGCTTTGTATCACCGGTTTCCAGAATACGCACACAGCTGAAAACCTCTTACGGCAACTGAGGAAGATTATCGCGGAATGGCTTACCCCAATTGGACTCTCCTGTGGATTTGTGGCATTGGACAACGCCAGCAATATTGTGTGTGCATTAAATATGGGCAAATTCCAGCACGTCCCATGTTTTGCACATACCTTGAATTTGGTGGTGCAGAATTATTTAAAAAACGACAGTGGCGTGCAAGAGATGCTGTCGGTGGCCAGAAGAATTGCGGGACACTTTCGGCGTACAGGCACCACGTACAGAAGACTGGAGCACCACCAAAAACTACTGAACCTGCCCTGCCATCATCTGAAGCAAGAAGTGGTAACGAGGTGGAATTCAACCCTCTATATGCTTCAGAGGTTGGAGGAGCAGCAAAAGGCCATTCAAGCCTATACAATTGAGCACGATATAGGAGGTGGAATGCACCTGTCTCAAGCGCAGTGGAGAATGATTTCAACGTTGTGCAAGGTTCTGCTGCCCTTTGAACTTGCCACACGTGAAGTCAGTTCAGACACTGCCAGCCTGAGTCAGGTCATTCCCCTCATCAGGCTTTTGCAGAAGAAGCTGGAGACATTGAAGGAGGAGCTAACACGGAGCGATTCCGCTAGGCATGTGGGACTTGTGGATGGAGCCCTTAATTCGCTTAACAAGGATTCACGGGTGGTCAATCTGTTGAAATCAGAGCACTACATTTTGGCCACCGTGCTCGATCCTAGATTTAAAGCCTACCTTGGATCTCTCTTTCCGGCAGACACAAGTCTGCTGGGGTTGAAAGACCTGCTGGTGAGAAAATTGTCAAGTCAAGCGGAACGCGACCTGTCAACATCTCCTCCTTCACATTCTCCCGCAACTGGGGGTGCGAGGAAAAGGCTCAGAATTCCGAGCCCACCCGCTGGCGGTGATGCAGGGCAGTCTGGAGCGACTGCTGATGCTGACATCTGGTCCGGACTGAAGGACCTGACAACGATTACGGACATGTCGTCTACTGTCACTGCATATGATTCTCTCACCATTGAAAGAATGGTGGAGGATTATATGAGTGCCCGCATCCAAGTAGGCACGTCACACAGTCCATACTTATACTGGCAGGAAAAAGAGGCAATTTGGAGGCCATTGCACAAACTGGCTTTATTCTACCTAAGTTGCCCTCCCACAAGTGTGTACTCCGAAAGAGTGTTTAGTGCCGCCGCTCACCTTGTCAGCAATCGGCGTACGAGGTTACATCCAGAAAATGTGGAGAAGATGATGTTCATTAAAATGAATTATAATCAATTCCTCCGTGGAGACATTGACCAGCAGCAATTGCCTCCACAAAGTACACAGGGAGCTGAGATGGTGGATTCCAGTGGGGACGAATTGATAATCTGTGAGGAGGGGGATGTACACGGTGATATATCGGAGGATGATGATGAGGTGGACATCTTGCCTCTGTAGAGCCAGTTTGTGCAAGGAGAGATTAATTGCTTCTTTTTTTGGGGGGGTCCAAACCAACCCGTCATATCAGTCACAGTCGTGTGGCAGACCCTGTCACTGAAATGATGGGTTGGTTAAAGTGTGCATGTCCTGTTTTGTTTATACAACATAAGGGTGGGTGGGAGGGCCCAAGGACAATTCCATCTTGCACCTCTTTTTTCTTTTATTTTTCTTTGCGTCATGTGCTGTTTGGGGAGGGTTTTTCGGAAGGGACATCCTGCGTGACACTGCAGTGACACTCCTAAATGGGCCCGGTGTTTGTGTCGGCCACTAGGGTCGCTAATCTTACTCACACAGCTACCTCATTGCGCCTCTTATTTTCTTTGCGTCATGTGCTGTTTGGGGAGGGTTTTTTGGAAGGGACATCCTGCGTGACACTGCAGTGACACTCCTAGATGGGCCCGGTGTTTGTGTCGGCCACTAGGGTCGCTAATCTTACTCACACAGCTACCTCATTGCGCCTCTTATTTTCTTTGCGTCATGTGCTGTTTGGGGAGGGTTTTTTGGAAGGGACATCCTGCGTGACACTGCAGTGCCACTCCTAGATGGGCCCGGTGTTTGTGTCGGCCACTAGGGTCGCTTATCTTACTCACACAGTCAGCTACCTCATTGCACCTCTTTTTTTCTTTGCGTCATGTGCTGTTTGGGGAGGGTTTTTTGGAAGGGACATCCTGCGTGACACTGCAGTGCCACTCCTAGATGGGCCAGGTGTTTGTGTCGGCCACTAGGGTCGCTTAGCTTAGTCATCCAGCGACCTCGGTGCAAATTTTAGGACTAAAAATAATATTGTGAGGTGTGAGGTATTCAGAATAGACTGAAAATGAGTGGAAATTATGGTTTTTGAGGTTAATAATAATATGGGATCAAAATGACCCCCAAATTCTATGATTTAAGCTGTTTTTTAGGGTTTTTTGAAAAAAACACCTGAATCCAAAACACACCCGAATCCGACAAAAAAAATTCGGGGAGGTTTTGCCAAAACGCGGTCGAACCCAAAACACGGCCGCGGAACCGAACCCAAAACCAAAACACAAAACCCGAAAAATTTCAGGCGCTCATCTCTAGATGTAACATGTGCAGAGAGAGTAGATTTGGGTGGGGTGTGTTCAAACTGAAATCTAAATTGCAGTGTAAAAATAAAGTAGCCAGTATTTAACCTGCACAGAAACAAAATACCCCACCCAAATCTAACTCTCTCTGCAAATGTGATATGTACCCCACCTGCAGTGCACATGGGGGTAATTCCAAGTTGATCGCAGCAGGATTTTTGTTAGCAATTGGGCAAAACCATGTGCACTGCAGGGGAGGCAGATATAACATGTGCAGAGAGAGTTAGATTTGGGTTGGTTATTTTGTTTCTGTGCAGGGTAAATACTGGCTGCTTTATTTTTACACTGCAAATTAGATTGCAGATTGAACACACCCCACCCAAATCTAACTCTCTCTGCACATGTTATATCTGCCTCCCCTGCAGTGCACATGGGCCCTCATTCCGAGTTGTTCGCTCGGTAAAAATCTTCGCATCGCAGCGATTTTCCGCTTAATGCGCATGCGCAATGTCCGCACTGCGACTGCGCCAAGTAAATTTGCTATGCACTTAGTAATTTTACTCACGGCTTTTTCATCGGTCTGGCGATCGTAATGTGATTGACAGGAAATGGGTGTTACTGGGCGGAAACAGGCCGTTTTATGGGCGTGTGGGAAAAAACGCTACCGTTTCTGGAAAAAAACGCAGGAGTGGCTGGAGGAACGGAGGAGTGTCTGGGCGAACGCTGGGTGTGTTTGTGACGTCAAACCAGGAACGACAAGCACTGAACTGATCGCAGATGCCGAGTAAGTCTGGAGCTACTCAGAAACTGCTACGAGGTGTGTAATCGCAATATTGCGAATACATCGTTCGCAATTTTAAGATGCTAAGATTCACTCCCAGTAGGCGGCGGCTTAGCATGAGCAAATCTGCTAAAATCCGCTTGCGAGCGAACAACTCGGAATGACCTCCATGGTTTTGCCCAATTGCTAACAAAAATCCTGCTGCGATCAACTTGGAATTACCCCCATGGTTTTGCCCAACTGCTAACAAATTTGCTGCTGTGATCAACTCTGAATTACCCCAATTGTGCAGTGTGAAAGCACCTGTTGAAATTACCTGGGTTGAGCGTTTCGGCATTTCAACCCTGGTAGCAAGCAGGTTTGAACACAGGTTTAACCCCGATGCGACCTGGTACCCGTTCACACCATAGGAACAGGGCCAGCGACAGGGGGGGTCAAAGGGGACATCTGTACTGGGCCCCAAGGTTCAGAGGGGCCCCAAGGATACGTTGCTTAGTGCCCATCAGGGATGTGGGATAAGGTGGGGTAGCTGGGAATGAAGTATGTGGTCATGGTGCAGGGTCGTAGCCAGAACTATGCGGGCTCCATAGCAACAGTTTGAAGGGGTCCCTGTCCCAATGCTTCTAGTGAGAGACTGCAGCAGTTGTTACTTTAATGCACCATAATGATGCCCGAGTTCATGTTATGAACCATAGCAGTGCTCTAGTTAATGTTATGCCCCATAGTAGTGCCTTAGTATATTTTATAAACCACAGTAGTGCTCTAGTACATGTTATGTCACACTGTAGGGCTGCCAGTACACATTATGTAACACAGCATTCCCAATTCACATTATGTCAAATTATAGTTCCCTCATATCATGTTATATAGCATTATAGTTCCATTCAGTTCATTTTATGCTACATTACAATGAGCTGGTCCGAGGCCATACCTAGATATATTGTATGCAAAGTTTGTAAGGGTACCTGTATGCCACCCAATGGTGAAAAATTTATATATAACACATGTAACTTTGAAAGGGAAGGTGGCCCCTCTCAGCTCTGGGCCCCATAGCAGCTGCACTCCCTGCACCTATGGCAGCTATGCCAAACCTTGGGTAGAAGCTAAATTCAAGTGGGCTAAAGGACCTCTGATGTCAGGGGAGGAGCAAAGCCGGTGGGATAGTACTGTTACTATCCACGTCAACAACTATTACCTTTAGTAACCGAGCCCGAAGCGTGGCGAGCGAACAATTCGGGACCCATGCTTTAACCTTGCTCCTCCCCCTGGTGACATCAGGGGTCCTTTAGCCCACTTGAATCTAGCCACAACCATAGGGTAATTGGGGAGAGTCATACTGGTGGGATGTGTGGGAGGAAAGAGAGGGGGAGACACCGACTATGGTGTGTGTGGGGGAGGAAGGAGAGATATACATGTTTATATATGTGTATTAATAAATATATAATTTATTTATTAACAGTTTCTTATATAGCGCAGCAAATTACATTGCGCGCACGGACGCGCACACACACGCACACAAATAATTTGAGGTGGGCCCAGCGATATCACTGTACCGGGCCCCAAGATTTCTATTGCCGGCCCTGCATAAGAAGAGCCAGCACTTGGAGATGAGCTGTAAGCCACGACTTGGGAAGTGTCAGGGGTGACATCACCAAACCGGCAATAAGTCAGGTTGGGCCGCCAGTCTGAAAGGGGTCTCACCCAGGAAATCCCAGATGTAACCCGGCTCCTCAGTGTGAAAGGGGTATTACTTGCTCCCATTGGCTGCAGCGGCTACAACGGTGTCTCCAGAGTTCAGATGGTCATGTGACCATCACTTTTAAGGTAAGACCTGTGGTCCTTGGCCATTCTGGTAAGTATATTTCCCCTATCCCTAATCCTTACTATTTATAAATGAAATATATACTACTGTAAGCACAGAGACAATTTTTGGGGGGCGTTTTGCTACTGCACCCAGTCCCTTGCCTCTATGCATTGGTAAATGCATGGGGTCTATTTAAGAGCCTCTCACATTCTGGCCCAGAAAAGTATCAAATATTTTTTTGTTTCCTTGTCTTTTGAAAATATCCCAACTGTGGTTTCAGACAGCTGTAGGAGGTTACAGGAAAAAAAAAAAAAAATTGGGCAGCAGCTTGAGAGGTGGGTCAGTTAGACAGATATTCCCTAGTCAAACCCAGTTTTGCCATTTTGACCCTGGCAATGGAAAGTTAACTAGAGGTGAGGCGTTTCAATGACAATGAACATGCAAAAATGTTTTTGCTTAGTGGTATTAGGAATTTGGAGCTTAAGCTTGCCATGTATATCAGTGTTTGATACTGTGTGGCTATTACCAAGACCCTAGCCACTAGTCAAGATCCTTGGTAGTTTTTAATCACCTGTAGTATCCTCCATTTTACTTCCCTTATATTTGTTAACTGATATTCCAACTCTGACATCACTTCCTGTTTTATAAATCTTTTTAGAACTTATTATGTATTCAAAATTTGGATTTTTCTAAGTTACATATAAGGAGGACTACATTTAAGTACAGACCCCAGTAAAGAACTCTTTTTGCACAACCTGTTACTAACTGTGCTCTGGAATCCTCCTATGATATTATATCTAAAATAAAGTTTCACTATACAAAAGTACAATCTTGATTTTCAAAATATCCAAAACAACTAAAGGCAACAAAAACAAAATTGAAAACTTTTTGAAAGTTTAATTTGAAGTTCCACTCTAACTCAAATTACTGTCATTATACAATAACTCAGCATTCAAGGGTCATTTTAAATGTTCCTTGTGAATATGTTTTTGGGAAGATTCAAGATGAGCGTATTTACTTATTACGTGTTTATTGTTGCACAGCGATTTCAAAGAAGTTTGTTTGATGTCAATTTTATGGATTTTCATTGTTTGTTTTTCTCCACAGGGATCTTAAGAACATTGTCAGGGGATGTACAGGAGCAGCCAGGAATATGAATGAGGCAGCAAAATGCGTAACTTTTTTTTTTAGAATGTTATAAACACTATCTGCCAAAGAACACCTAAAGGTAAAGGCTGCAGGTCATCATTTATATTCATGCAACAGAATTATTAGCAGCAGCTTCCTCCTTGGGTTTCTAGAGACGAGTAAGAATTGTACTGTTCAGTTCACAAATGTTGGAATTTAGTAAATTGTTCAGTCGAACTCTTTGCATAAATCAGACTGAACCTCTGAAATTTTTGTTTTTTGCTTCCAATTCAAAATTAAATATCATTCATTTCTGGTTTATGCTTTAAAGAGTCATTACAAATAAACACAGAGATAATGCTTAAGAGTTCGGCAGCTTTTTAAACTCTCTCTGTAGTATTTTTTTTTTTTTTTTAACTACAGAGAAAGAAATATTGCTGTGCCTGTCCAGTACATTCTGCTGTGCCTGTATAGTACTTTTGGGTAAATAACCTGTATTCACAATGATCTTCAGAGGAAAAATATATATATGTGGACTGAAATTTGCTTTAACCTTGCAAAGACCATGCTACATTGGGCCGTATGCTGTGAAAAGTTGTATGAGGTCACATCTGTAGCATATTTCCACACATTTATGACCCTTACACATTTTGAGTGAGATGTATCATGTATATAACCCTCCCCTTATTAGATGCATACCAGTATTTATTAACACTGTATGCATGAATAATTATATAAAGGACAGGTCTTTCAATAAGAGTTGTCCCTTGCCAACAGAGGACTTCTGTGTTCATGACCCGGGGGTCTTACTGCACATGCGCGGCCTTTGATCCCTCACAGGGGAACTCTGCGGAAAAAAGCCCATAGGCTTCTACAGGCAATACCATCTTGTATATAACTTTCCGGAGCGTGATGTATACCTGCACACTGCAGCCCCATAGCATTCTATGGGGACTGTAGTGCCGGAGGTCTCCAGTGGATATCTGTCATACAGTATCTGCTGGGCACCACTTTTCGGCATATTGAGAATGTGGCATTTTTCTGAGGTTTTACCACATTTTTGAGGATACAGCATCCCACCCCTTGAGAGAATTTGTACCAGGGTTACGTTAGACTCTCTTCACATACAGTTACACACAAGTTATTAACTGTCTATCGTATCTACAAAAGGGATGTAGTCCAAATCCCGACGTTCACAATTCCGACAGATGCCCAAAGTGAGTATTAGGGTTAGTTTTACGGTTAGGGCCTAGGGGTGGGGTAGGGCTAGGCTGTGGGAGGGGACGGTTAGGGTTAGGCTGCGGGATGGGTTGGGTTAGGGAAACGGTTAGGGTAAAAACACTGGATCTGCCAGGATTCCGCTGTTTGGATTCTGATCCCAACTGCCAGTGTTTTCAATATCAACCCCTACAAAACACACATTCAATATTATGCATAAATTACATTTTAAAATATGCAGAAGAAACAAGTATCAGTCTTGTGCATATTCCTGTGTTATGGGCACGCATAGTTAGTGATGAGCGGGTTCGGTTTCTCGGAAACCGAACCCCTCCGAACTTCACGCTTTTTACACGGGTCCGAGGCAGACTCGGATCTACCCGCCTTGCTCGGCTAACCCGAGCGCGCCCGAACGTCATCATCCCGCTGTCGGATTCTCGCGAGGCTCGTATTCTATCGCGAGACTCGGATTCTATATAAGAAGCCGCGCGTCGCCGCCATTTTCACACGTGCATTGAGATTGATAGGGAGAGGACGTGGCTGGCGTCCTCTCCGTTTAGATAGAGAGTGAGACACTTGATTTACTGGAGCATTAGGAGTACTCAGAGAGTGCAGAGTTTTGCTGATAGTTATACTAGTGACCACCAGTTTTATTTATTATTTAATATAATCCGTTCTCTGCCTGAAAAAAAACGATACACAGTCACATACCATATCTGTGCTCAGCCTCAGTGTGCTGCATGATAATATCATCTATGTATATCTGACTGTGCTGAGTAGTGCTCACTGCTCACACAGCTTAATTGTGGGGGAGACTGGGGAGCAGTTATAGCAGGAGTACATATTTAACAGTGCACACTTTTGCTGCCAGAGTGCCAGTGTGACTGACCAGCAGTGACCACCAGTATATTGTCTGCCTGAAAAAGTTAAACACTCGTGTGGTGTTTTTTTTTTAATTCTATAAACGCATTCTGCTGACAGTGTCCAGCAGGTCCGTCATTCATTATATTTCTATCTTCTTCATACTAGTAGTTTAGGAGTCTGCAGTGCTGACAGTGTCCAGCAGGTCCGTCATTATATAATATATACCTGTCCGGCTGCAGTTGTGATATATATATATTTTTTATATCATTATCATCCAGTCTATACTAGCAGACGCAGTACGGTAGTCCACGGTTGTAGCTACCTCTGTGTCGGCAGTCGCTCGTCCATAATTGTATACCTACCTGTGGTGGGTTTTTTTTTTCTATCTTCTTCATACTAGTAGTTTAGGAGTCTGCAGTGCTGACAGTGTCCAGCAGGTCCGTCATTATATAATATATACCTGTCCTGCAGTAGTGATATATATATATATTTTTTATATCATTATCATCCAGTCTATACTAGCAGACGCAGTACGGTAGTCCACGGCTGTAGCTACCTCTGTGTCGGCACTGGCAGTCGCTCGTCCATAATTGTATACCTACCTGTGGTGGGTTTTTTTTTTCTATCTTCTTCATACTAGTAGTTTAGGAGTCTGCAGTGCTGACAGTGTCCAGCAGGTCCGTCATTATACAATATATACCTGTCCTGCAGTAGTGATATATATATATTTTTTATATCATTATCATCCAGTCTATACTAGCAGACGCAGTACGGTAGTCCACGGCTGTAGCTACCTCTGTGTCGGCAGTTGCTCGTCCATAATTGTATACCTACCAGTGGTGTTTTTTTTTTTTTCTATCTTCTTCATACTAGTAGTTTAGGAGTCTGCAGTGCTGACAGTGTCCAGCAGGTCCGTCATTATACAATATATACCTGTCCTGCAGTAGTGATATATATATATTTTTTATATCATTATCATCCAGTCTATACTAGCAGACGCAGTACGGTAGTCCACGGCTGTAGCTACCTCTGTGTCGGCAGTCGCTCGTCCATAATTGTATACCTACCAGTGGTGTTTTTTTTTTTTTCTATCTTCTTCATACTAGTAGTTTAGGAGTCTGCAGTGCTGACAGTGTCCAGCAGGTCCGTCATTATACAATATATACCTGTCCTGCAGTAGTGATATATATATTTTTTTTATATCATTATCATCCAGTCTATACTAGCAGACGCAGTACGGTAGTCCGCGGCTGTAGCTACCTCTGTGTCGGCAGTCGCTCGTCATCCATAAGTATACTAGTATCCATCCATCTCCATTGTTTACCTGAGGTGCCTTTTAGTTGTGCCTATTAAAATATGGAGAACAAAAATGTTGAGGTTCCAAAAATAGGGAAAGATCAAGATCCACTTCCACCTCGTGCTGAAGCTGCTGCCACTAGTCATGGCCGAGACGATGAAATGCCATCAACGTCGTCTGCCAAGGCCGATGCCCAATGTCATAGTACAGAGAATGTAAAATCCAAAACACCAAATATCAGTAAAAAAAAGGACTCAAAAATCTAAAATAAAATCGTCGGAGGAGAAGCGTAAACTTGCCAATATGCCATTTACCACACAGAGTGGCAAGGAACGGCTGAGGCCCTGGCCTATGTTCATGGCTAGTGGTTCAGCTTCACATGAGGATGGAAGCACTCAGCCTCTCGCTAGAAAAATGAAAAGACTTAAGCTGGCAAAAGCACAGCAAAGAACTGTGCGTTCTTCGAAATCACAAATCCACAAGGAGAGTCCAATTGTGTCGGTTGCGATGCCTGACCTTCCCAACACTGGACGTGAAGAGCATGCGCCTTCCACCATTTGCACGCCCCCTGCAAGTGCTGGAAGGAGCACCCGCAGTCCAGTTCCTGATAGTCAGATTGAAGATGTCAGTGTTGAAGTACACCAGGATGAGGAGGATATGGGTGTTGCTGGCGCTGGGGAGGAAATTGACCAGGAGGATTCTAATGGTGAGGTGGTTTGTTTAAGTCAGGCACCCGGGGAGACACCTGTTGTCCGTGGGAGGAATATGACCATTGACATGCCTGGTGAAAATACCAAAAAAATCAGCTCTTCAGTGTGGAAGTATTTCAACAGAAATGCGGACAACATTTGTCAAGCCGTGTGTTGCCTTTGTCAAGCTGTAATAAGTAGGGGTAAGGACGTTAACCACCTCGGAACATCCTCCCTTATATGTCACCTGCAGCGCATTCATCATAAGTCAGTGACAAGTTCAAAAACTTTGGGCGACAGCGGAAGCAGTCCACTGACCAGTAAATCCCTTCCTCTTGTAACCAAGCTCACGCAAACCACCCCACCAACTCCCTCAGTGTCAATTTCCTCCTTCCCCAGGATTGCCAATAGTCCTGCAGGCCACGTCACTGGCAATTCTGACGAGTCCTCTCCTGCCTGGGATTCCTCCGATGCATCCTTGCGTGTAACGCCTACTGCTGCTGGCGCTGCTGTTGTTGCTGCTGGGAGTCGATGGTCATCCCAGAGGGGAAGTCGTAAGACCACTTTTATTACTTCCACCAAGCAATTGGCTGTCCAACAGACCTTTGCGAGGAAGATGAAATATCACAGCAGTCATCCTGCTGCAAAGCGGATAACTGAGGCCTTGGCATCCTGGGCGGTGAGAAACGTGGTTCCGGTATCCATCATTACTGCAGAGCCAACTAGAGACTTGTTGGAGGTACTGTGTCCCCGGTACCAAATACCATCTAGGTTCCATTTCTCTAGGCAGGCGATACCGAAAATGTACACAGACCTCAGAAAAAGACTCACCAGTGTCCTAAAAAATGCAGTTGTACCCAATGTCCACTTAACCACGGACATGTGGACAAGTGGAGCAGGGCAGACTCAGGACTATATGACTGTGACAGCCCATTGGGTAGATGTATTGACTCCCGCCGCAAGAACAGCAGCGGTGGCACCAGTAGCAGCATCTCGCAAATGCCAACTCTTTCCTAGGCAGGCTACGCTTTGTATCACCGCTTTCCAGAATACGCACACAGCTGAAAACCTCTTACGGCAACTGAGGAAGATCATCGCAGAATGGCTTACCCCAATTGGACTCTCCTGTGGATTTGTGGCATCGGACAACGCCAGCAATATTGTGTGTGCATTAAATCTGGGCAAATTCCAGCACGTCCCATGTTTTGCACATACCTTGAAATTGGTGGTGCAGAATTATTTAAAAAACGACAGGGGCGTGCAAGAGATGCTGTCGGTGGCCAGAAGAATTGCGGCACACTTTCGGCGTACAGGCACCACGTACAGAAGACTGGAGCACCACCAAAAACGCCTGAACCTGCCCTGCCATCATATGAAGCAAGAAGTGGTAACGAGGTGGAATTCAACCCTCTATATGCTTCAGAGGTTGAAGGAGCAGCAAAAGGCCATTCAAGCCTATACAACTGAGCACGATATAGGAGGTGGAATGCACCTGTCTCAAGCGCAGTGGAGAATGATTTCAACGTTGTGCAAGGTTCTGCAACCTTTTGAACTTGCCACACGTGAAGTCAGTTCAGACACTGCCAGCCTGAGTCAGGTCATTCCCCTCATCAGGCTTTTGCAGAAGAAGCTGGAGACATTGAAGGAGGAGCTAACACAGAGCGATTCCGCTAGGCATGTGGGACTTGTGGATGGAGCCCTTAATTCGCTTAACAAGGATTCACGGGTGGTCAATCTGTTGAAATCAGAGCACTACATTTTGGCCACCATGCTCGATCCTAGATTTAAAACCTACCTTGGATCTCTCTTTCCGGCAGACACAAGTCTGCTGGGGTTCAAAGAACTGCTGGTGAGAAAATTGTCAAGTCAAGCGGAACGCGACCTGTCAACATCTCCTCCTTCACATTCTCCCGCAACTGGGGGTGCGAGGAAAAGGCTCAGAATTCCGAGCCCACCCGCTGGCGGTGATGCAGGGCAGTCTGGAGCGACTGCTGATGCTGACATCTGGTCCGGACTGAAGGACCTGACAACGATTACGGACATGTCGTCTACTGTCACTGCATATGATTCTCTCCCCATTGAAAGAATGGTGGAGGATTATATGAGTGACCGCATCCCAGTAGGCACGTCAGACAGTCCGTACTTATACTGGCAGGAAAAAGAGGCAATTTGGAGGCCCTTGCACAAACTGGCTTTATTCTACCTAAGTTGCCCTCCCACAAGTGTGTACTCCGAAAGAGTGTTTAGTGCCGCCGCTCACCTTGTCAGCAATCGGCGTACGAGGTTACATCCAGAAAATGTGGAGAAGATGATGTTCATTAAAATGAATTATAATCAATTCCTCCGTGGAGACATTCACCAGCAGCAATTGCCTCCACAAAGTACACAGGGAGCTGAGATGGTGGATTCCAGTGGGGACGAATTGATAATCTGTGAGGAGGGGGATGTACACGGTGATATATCGGAGGATGATGATGAGGTGGACATCTTGCCTTTGTAGAGCCAGTTTGTGCAAGGAGAGATTAATTGCTTCTTTTTTGGTGGGGGTCCAAACCAACCCGTCATTTCAGTCACAGTCGTGTGGCAGACCCTGTCACTGAAATGATGGGTTGGTTAAAGTGTGCATGTCCTGTTTATACAACATAAGGGTGGGTGGGAGGGCCCAAGGACAATTCCATCTTGCACCTCTTTTTTCTTTCATTTTTCTTTGCGTCATGTGCTGTT